>NW_027442185.1:0-177512 GCF_048569485.1 Anomaloglossus baeobatrachus | reverse complement strand
AAGATAACCAAACAAAACTTTTAGTGGATTTCTACTTATTTTATTAAATATCATCTCCACCAAACAGGACAAGCTTGCATCTGTTATAGTTTTGGAGAAAAATGTGTTCATTTCATGTATGCGCGAAATGCCTTAAAAATGGCTTTAAAATGGATTTGGAGCATGGAGACGATTATCTCGGGATTGCAAGATAACCAAACAAAACTTTTAGTGGATTTCTACTTATTTTATTAAATATCATCTCCACCAAACAGGACAAGCTTGCATCTGTTATAGTTTTGGAGAAAAATGTGTTCATTTCATGTATGCGCGAAATGCCTTAAAAATGGCTTTAAAATGGATTTGGAGCATGGAGACGATTATCTCGGGATTGCAAGATAACCAAACAAAACTTTTAGTGGATTTCTACTTATTTTATTAAATATCATCTCCACCAAACAGGACAAGCTTGCATCTGTTATAGTTTTGGAGAAAAATGTGTTCATTTCATGTATGCGCGAAATGCCTTAAAAATGGCTTTAAAATGGATTTGGAGCATGGAGACGATTATCTCGGGATTGCAAGATAACCAAACAAAACTTTTAGTGGATTTCTACTTATTTTATTAAATATCATCTCCACCAAACAGGACAAGCTTGCATCTGTTATAGTTTTGGAGAAAAATGTGTTCATTTCATGTATGCGCGAAATGCCTTAAAAATGGCTTTAAAATGGATTTGGAGCATGGAGACGATTATCTCGGGATTGCAAGATAACCAAACAAAACTTTTAGTGGATTTCTACTTATTTTATTAAATATCATCTCCACCAAACAGGACAAGCTTGCATCTGTTATAGTTTTGGAGAAAAATGTGTTCATTTCATGTATGCGCGAAATGCCTTAAAAATGGCTTTAAAATGGATTTGGAGCATGGAGACGATTATCTCGGGATTGCAAGATAACCAAACAAAACTTTTAGTGGATTTCTACTTATTTTATTAAATATCATCTCCACCAAACAGGACAAGCTTGCATCTGTTATAGTTTTGGAGAAAAATGTGTTCATTTCATGTATGCGCGAAATGCCTTAAAAATGGCTTTAAAATGGATTTGGAGCATGGAGACGATTATCTCGGGATTGCAAGATAACCAAACAAAACTTTTAGTGGATTTCTACTTATTTTATTAAATATCATCTCCACCAAACAGGACAAGCTTGCATCTGTTATAGTTTTGGAGAAAAATGTGTTCATTTCATGTATGCGCGAAATGCCTTAAAAATGGCTTTAAAATGGATTTGGAGCATGGAGACGATTATCTCGGGATTGCAAGATAACCAAACAAAACTTTTAGTGGATTTCTACTTATTTTATTAAATATCATCTCCACCAAACAGGACAAGCTTGCATCTGTTATAGTTTTGGAGAAAAATGTGTTCATTTCATGTATGCGCGAAATGCCTTAAAAATGGCTTTAAAATGGATTTGGAGCATGGAGACGATTATCTCGGGATTGCAAGATAACCAAACAAAACTTTTAGTGGATTTCTACTTATTTTATTAAATATCATCTCCACCAAACAGGACAAGCTTGCATCTGTTATAGTTTTGGAGAAAAATGTGTTCATTTCATGTATGCGCGAAATGCCTTAAAAATGGCTTTAAAATGGATTTGGAGCATGGAGACGATTATCTCGGGATTGCAAGATAACCAAACAAAACTTTTAGTGGATTTCTACTTATTTTATTAAATATCATCTCCACCAAACAGGACAAGCTTGCATCTGTTATAGTTTTGGAGAAAAATGTGTTCATTTCATGTATGCGCGAAATGCCTTAAAAATGGCTTTAAAATGGATTTGGAGCATGGAGACGATTATCTCGGGATTGCAAGATAACCAAACAAAACTTTTAGTGGATTTCTACTTATTTTATTAAATATCATCTCCACCAAACAGGACAAGCTTGCATCTGTTATAGTTTTGGAGAAAAATGTGTTCATTTCATGTATGCGCGAAATGCCTTAAAAATGGCTTTAAAATGGATTTGGAGCATGGAGACGATTATCTCGGGATTGCAAGATAACCAAACAAAACTTTTATTGGATTTCTACTTATTTAATTAAATATCATCTCCACCAAACAGGACAAGCTTGCATCTGTTATAGTTTTGGAGAAAAATGTGTTCATTTCATGTATGCGCGAAATGCCTTAAAAATGGCTTTAAAATGGATTTGGAGCATGGAGACGATTATCTCGGGATTGCAAGATAACCAAACAAAACTTTTAGTGGATTTCTACTTATTTTATTAAATATCATCTCCACCAAACAGGACAAGCTTGCATCTGTTATAGTTTTGGAGAAAAATGTGTTCATTTCATGTATGCGCGAAATGCCTTAAAAATGGCTTTAAAATGGATTTGGAGCATGGAGACGATTATCTCGGGATTGCAAGATAACCAAACAAAACTTTTAGTGGATTTCTACTTATTTTATTAAATATCATCTCCACCAAACAGGACAAGCTTGCATCTGTTATAGTTTTGGAGAAAAATGTGTTCATTTCATGTATGCGCGAAATGCCTTAAAAATGGCTTTAAAATGGATTTGGAGCATGGAGACGATTATCTCGGGATTGCAAGATAACCAAACAAAACTTTTAGTGGATTTCTACTTATTTTATTAAATATCATCTCCACCAAACAGGACAAGCTTGCATCTGTTATAGTTTTGGAGAAAAATGTGTTCATTTCATGTATGCGCGAATGCCTTAAAAATGGCTTTAAAATGGATTTGGAGCATGGAGACGATTATCTCGGGATTGCAAGATAACCAAACAAAACTTTTAGTGGATTTCTACTTATTTTATTAAATATCATCTCCACCAAACAGGACAAGCTTGCATCTGTTATAGTTTTGGAGAAAAATGTGTTCATTTCATGTATGCGCGAAATGCCTTAAAAATGGCTTTAAAATGGATTTGGAGCATGGAGACGATTATCTCGGGATTGCAAGATAACCAAACAAAACTTTTAGTGGATTTCTACTTATTTTATTAAATATCATCTCCACCAAACAGGACAAGCTTGCATCTGTTATAGTTTTGGAGAAAAATGTGTTCATTTCATGTATGCGCGAAATGCCTTAAAAATGGCTTTAAAATGGATTTGGAGCATGGAGACGATTATCTCGGGATTGCAAGATAACCAAACAAAACTTTTAGTGGATTTCTACTTATTTTATTAAATATCATCTCCACCAAACAGGACAAGCTTGCATCTGTTATAGTTTTGGAGAAAAATGTGTTCATTTCATGTATGCGCGAAATGCCTTAAAAATGGCTTTAAAATGGATTTGGAGCATGGAGACGATTATCTCGGGATTGCAAGATAACCAAACAAAACTTTTAGTGGATTTCTACTTATTTTATTAAATATCATCTCCACCAAACAGGACAAGCTTGCATCTGTTATAGTTTTGGAGAAAAATGTGTTCATTTCATGTATGCGCGAAATGCCTTAAAAATGGCTTTAAAATGGATTTGGAGCATGGAGACGATTATCTCGGGATTGCAAGATAACCAAACAAAACTTTTAGTGGATTTCTACTTATTTTATTAAATATCATCTCCACCAAACAGGACAAGCTTGCATCTGTTATAGTTTTGGAGAAAAATGTGTTCATTTCATGTATGCGCGAAATGCCTTAAAAATGGCTTTAAAATGGATTTGGAGCATGGAGACGATTATCTCGGGATTGCAAGATAACCAAACAAAACTTTTAGTGGATTTCTACTTATTTTATTAAATATCATCTCCACCAAACAGGACAAGCTTGCATCTGTTATAGTTTTGGAGAAAAATGTGTTCATTTCATGTATGCGCGAAATGCCTTAAAAATGGCTTTAAAATGGATTTGGAGCATGGAGACGATTATCTCGGGATTGCAAGATAACCAAACAAAACTTTTAGTGGATTTCTACTTATTTTATTAAATATCATCTCCACCAAACAGGACAAGCTTGCATCTGTTATAGTTTTGGAGAAAAATGTGTTCATTTCATGTATGCGCGAAATGCCTTAAAAATGGCTTTAAAATGGATTTGGAGCATGGAGACGATTATCTCGGGATTGCAAGATAACCAAACAAAACTTTTAGTGGATTTCTACTTATTTTATTAAATATCATCTCCACCAAACAGGACAAGCTTGCATCTGTTATAGTTTTGGAGAAAAATGTGTTCATTTCATGTATGCGCGAAATGCCTTAAAAATGGCTTTAAAATGGATTTGGAGCATGGAGACGATTATCTCGGGATTGCAAGATAACCAAACAAAACTTTTAGTGGATTTCTACTTATTTTATTAAATATCATCTCCACCAAACAGGACAAGCTTGCATCTGTTATAGTTTTGGAGAAAAATGTGTTCATTTCATGTATGCGCGAAATGCCTTAAAAATGGCTTTAAAATGGATTTGGAGCATGGAGACGATTATCTCGGGATTGCAAGATAACCAAACAAAACTTTTAGTGGATTTCTACTTATTTTATTAAATATCATCTCCACCAAACAGGACAAGCTTGCATCTGTTATAGTTTTGGAGAAAAATGTGTTCATTTCATGTATGCGCGAAATGCCTTAAAAATGGCTTTAACATGGATTTGGAGCATGGAGACGATTATCTCGGGATTGCAAGATAACCAAACAAAACTTTTAGTGGATTTCTACTTATTTTATTAAATATCATCTCCACCAAACAGGACAAGCTTGCATCTGTTATAGTTTTGGAGAAAAATGTGTTCATTTCATGTATGCGCGAAATGCCTTAAAAATGGCTTTAAAATGGATTTGGAGCATGGAGACGATTATCTCGGGATTGCAAGATAACCAAACAAAACTTTTAGTGGATTTCTACTTATTTTATTAAATATCATCTCCACCAAACAGGACAAGCTTGCATCTGTTATAGTTTTGGAGAAAAATGTGTTCATTTCATGTATGCGCGAAATGCCTTAAAAATGGCTTTAAAATGGATTTGGAGCATGGAGACGATTATCTCGGGATTGCAAGATAACCAAACAAAACTTTTAGTGGATTTCTACTTATTTTATTAAATATCATCTCCACCAAACAGGACAAGCTTGCATCTGTTATAGTTTTGGAGAAAAATGTGTTCATTTCATGTATGCGCGAAATGCCTTAAAAATGGCTTTAAAATGGATTTGGAGCATGGAGACGATTATCTCGGGATTGCAAGATAACCAAACAAAACTTTTAGTGGATTTCTACTTATTTTATTAAATATCATCTCCACCAAACAGGACAAGCTTGCATCTGTTATAGTTTTGGAGAAAAATGTGTTCATTTCATGTATGCGCGAAATGCCTTAAAAATGGCTTTAAAATGGATTTGGAGCATGGAGACGATTATCTCGGGATTGCAAGATAACCAAACAAAACTTTTAGTGGATTTCTACTTATTTTATTAAATATCATCTCCACCAAACAGGACAAGCTTGCATCTGTTATAGTTTTGGAGAAAAATGTGTTCATTTCATGTATGCGCGAAATGCCTTAAAAATGGCTTTAAAATGGATTTGGAGCATGGAGACGATTATCTCGGGATTGCAAGATAACCAAACAAAACTTTTAGTGGATTTCTACTTATTTTATTAAATATCATCTCCACCAAACAGGACAAGCTTGCATCTGTTATAGTTTTGGAGAAAAATGTGTTCATTTCATGTATGCGCGAAATGCCTTAAAAATGGCTTTAAAATGGATTTGGAGCATGGAGACGATTATCTCGGGATTGCAAGATAACCAAACAAAACTTTTAGTGGATTTCTACTTATTTATTAAATATCATCTCCACCAAACAGGACAAGCTTGCATCTGTTATAGTTTTGGAGAAAAATGTGTTCATTTCATGTATGCGCGAAATGCCTTAAAAATGGCTTTAAAATGGATTTGGAGCATGGAGACGATTATCTCGGGATTGCAAGATAACCAAACAAAACTTTTAGTGGATTTCTACTTATTTTATTAAATATCATCTCCACCAAACAGGACAAGCTTGCATCTGTTATAGTTTTGGAGAAAAATGTGTTCATTTCATGTATGCGCGAAATGCCTTAAAAATGGCTTTAAAATGGATTTGGAGCATGGAGACGATTATCTCGGGATTGCAAGATAACCAAACAAAACTTTTAGTGGATTTCTACTTATTTTATTAAATATCATCTCCACCAAACAGGACAAGCTTGCATCTGTTATAGTTTTGGAGAAAAATGTGTTCATTTCATGTATGCGCGAAATGCCTTAAAAATGGCTTTAAAATGGATTTGGAGCATGGAGACGATTATCTCGGGATTGCAAGATAACCAAACAAAACTTTTAGTGGATTTCTACTTATTTTATTAAATATCATCTCCACCAAACAGGACAAGCTTGCATCTGTTATAGTTTTGGAGAAAAATGTGTTCATTTCATGTATGCGCGAAATGCCTTAAAAATGGCTTTAAAATGGATTTGGAGCATGGAGACGATTATCTCGGGATTGCAAGATAACCAAACAAAACTTTTAGTGGATTTCTACTTATTTTATTAAATATCATCTCCACCAAACAGGACAAGCTTGCATCTGTTATAGTTTTGGAGAAAAATGTGTTCATTTCATGTATGCGCGAAATGCCTTAAAAATGGCTTTAAAATGGATTTGGAGCATGGAGACGATTATCTCGGGATTGCAAGATAACCAAACAAAACTTTTAGTGGATTTCTACTTATTTTATTAAATATCATCTCCACCAAACAGGACAAGCTTGCATCTGTTATAGTTTTGGAGAAAAATGTGTTCATTTCATGTATGCGCGAAATGCCTTAAAAATGGCTTTAAAATGGATTTGGAGCATGGAGACGATTATCTCGGGATTGCAAGATAACCAAACAAAACTTTTAGTGGATTTCTACTTATTTTATTAAATATCATCTCCACCAAACAGGACAAGCTTGCATCTGTTATAGTTTTGGAGAAAAATGTGTTCATTTCATGTATGCGCGAAATGCCTTAAAAATGGCTTTAAAATGGATTTGGAGCATGGAGACGATTATCTCGGGATTGCAAGATAACCAAACAAAACTTTTAGTGGATTTCTACTTATTTTATTAATATCATCTCCACCAAACAGGACAAGCTTGCATCTGTTATAGTTTTGGAGAAAAATGTGTTCATTTCATGTATGCGCGAAATGCCTTAAAAATGGCTTTAAAATGGATTTGGAGCATGGAGACGATTATCTCGGGATTGCAAGATAACCAAACAAAACTTTTAGTGGATTTCTACTTATTTTATTAAATATCATCTCCACCAAACAGGACAAGCTTGCATCTGTTATAGTTTTGGAGAAAAATGTGTTCATTTCATGTATGCGCGAAATGCCTTAAAAATGGCTTTAAAATGGATTTGGAGCATGGAGACGATTATCTCGGGATTGCAAGATAACCAAACAAAACTTTTAGTGGATTTCTACTTATTTTATTAAATATCATCTCCACCAAACAGGACAAGCTTGCATCTGTTATAGTTTTGGAGAAAAATGTGTTCATTTCATGTATGCGCGAAATGCCTTAAAAATGGCTTTAAAATGGATTTGGAGCGCATGGAGACGATTATCTCGGGATTGCAAGATAACCAAGCAAAACTTTTAGTGGATTTCTACTTATTTTATTAAATATCATCTCCACCAAACAGGACAAGCTTGCATCTGTTATAGTTTTGGAGAAAAATGTGTTCATTTCATGTATGCGCGAAATGCCTTAAAAATGGCTTTAAAATGGATTTGGAGCATGGAGACGATTATCTCGGGATTGCAAGATAACCAAACAAAACTTTTAGTGGATTTCTACTTATTTTATTAAATATCATCTCCACCAAACAGGACAAGCTTGCATCTGTTATAGTTTTGGAGAAAAATGTGTTCATTTCATGTATGCGCGAAATGCCTTAAAAATGGCTTTAAAATGGATTTGGAGCATGGAGACGATTATCTCGGGATTGCAAGATAACCAAACAAAACTTTTAGTGGATTTCTACTTATTTTATTAAATATCATCTCCACCAAACAGGACAAGCTTGCATCTGTTATAGTTTTGGAGAAAAACGTGTTCATTTCATGTATGCGCGAAATGCCTTAAAAATGGCTTTAAAATGGATTTGGAGCATGGAGACGATTATCTCGGGATTGCAAGATAACCAAACAAAACTTTTAGTGGATTTCTACTTATTTTATTAAATATCATCTCCACCAAACAGGACAAGCTTGCATCTGTTATAGTTTTGGAGAAAAATGTGTTCATTTCATGTATGCGCGAAATGCCTTAAAAATGGCTTTAAAATGGATTTGGAGCATGGAGACGATTATCTCGGGATTGCAAGATAACCAAACAAAACTTTTAGTGGATTTCTACTTATTTTATTAAATATTATCTCCACCAAACAGGACAAGCTTGCATCTGTTATAGTTTTGGAGAAAAATGTGTTCATTTCATGTATGCGCGAAATGCCTTAAAAATGGCTTTAAAATGGATTTGGAGCATGGAGACGATTATCTCGGGATTGCAAGATAACCAAACAAAACTTTTAGTGGATTTCTACTTATTTTATTAAATATCATCTCCACCAAACAGGACAAGCTTGCATCTGTTATAGTTTTGGAGAAAAATGTGTTCATTTCATGTATGCGCGAAATGCCTTAAAAATGGCTTTAAAATGGATTTGGAGCATGGAGACGATTATCTCGGGATTGCAAGATAACCAAACAAAACTTTTAGTGGATTTCTACTTATTTTATTAAATATCATCTCCACCAAACAGGACAAGCTTGCATCTGTTATAGTTTTGGAGAAAAATGTGTTCATTTCATGTATGCGCGAAATGCCTTAAAAATGGCTTTAAAATGGATTTGGAGCATGGAGACGATTATCTCGGGATTGCAAGATAACCAAACAAAACTTTTAGTGGATTTCTACTTATTTTATTTAATATCATCTCCACCAAACAGGACAAGCTTGCATCTGTTATAGTTTTGGAGAAAAATGTGTTCATTTCATGTATGCGCGAAATGCCTTAAAAATGGCTTTAAAATGGATTTGGAGCATGGAGACGATTATCTCGGGATTGCAAGATAACCAAACAAAACTTTTAGTGGATTTCTACTTATTTTATTAAATATCATCTCCACCAAACAGGACAAGCTTGCATCTGTTATAGTTTTGGAGAAAAATGTGTTCATTTCATGTATGCGCGAAATGCCTTAAAAATGGCTTTAAAATGGATTTGGAGCATGGAGACGATTATCTCGGGATTGCAAGATAACCAAACAAAACTTTTAGTGGATTTCTACTTATTTTATTAAATATCATCTCCACCAAACAGGACAAGCTTGCATCTGTTATAGTTTTGGAGAAAAATGTGTTCATTTCATGTATGCGCGAAATGCCTTAAAAATGGCTTTAAAATGGATTTGGAGCATGGAGACGATTATCTCGGGATTGCAAGATAACCAAACAAAACTTTTAGTGGATTTCTACTTATTTTATTAAATATCATCTCCACCAAACAGGACAAGCTTGCATCTGTTATAGTTTTGGAGAAAAATGTGTTCATTTCATGTATGCGCGAAATGCCTTAAAAATGGCTTTAAAATGGATTTGGAGCATGGAGACGATTATCTCGGGATTGCAAGATAACCAAACAAAACTTTTAGTGGATTTCTACTTATTTTATTAAATATCATCTCCACCAAACAGGACAAGCTTGCATCTGTTATAGTTTTGGAGAAAAATGTGTTCATTTCATGTATGCGCGAAATGCCTTAAAAATGGCTTTAAAATGGATTTGGAGCATGGAGACGATTATCTCGGGATTGCAAGATAACCAAACAAAACTTTTAGTGGATTTCTACTTATTTTATTAAATATCATCTCCACCAAACAGGACAAGCTTGCATCTGTTATAGTTTTGGAGAAAAATGTGTTCATTTCATGTATGCGCGAAATGCCTTAAAAATGGCTTTAAAATGGATTTGGAGAATGGAGACGATTATCTCGGGATTGCAAGATAACCAAACAAAACTTTTAGTGGATTTCTACTTATTTTATTAAATATCATCTCCACCAAACAGGACAAGCTTGCATCTGTTATAGTTTTGGAGAAAAATGTGTTCATTTCATGTATGCGCGAAATGCCTTAAAAATGGCTTTAAAATGGATTTGGAGCATGGAGACGATTATCTCGGGATTGCAAGATAACCAAACAAAACTTTTAGTGGATTTCTACTTATTTTATTAAATATCATCTCCACCAAACAGGACAAGCTTGCATCTGTTATAGTTTTGGAGAAAAATGTGTTCATTTCATGTATGCGCGAAATGCCTTAAAAATGGCTTTAAAATGGATTTGGAGCATGGAGACGATTATCTCGGGATTGCAAGATAACCAAACAAAACTTTTAGTGGATTTCTACTTATTTTATTAAATATCATCTCCACCAAACAGGACAAGCTTGCATCTGTTATAGTTTTGGAGAAAAATGTGTTCATTTCATGTATGCGCGAAATGCCTTAAAAATGGCTTTAAAATGGATTTGGAGCATGGAGACGATTATCTCGGGATTGCAAGATAACCAAACAAAACTTTTAGTGGATTCTACTTATTTTATTAAATATCATCTCCACCAAACAGGACAAGCTTGCATCTGTTATAGTTTTGGAGAAAAATGTGTTCATTTCATGTATGCGCGAAATGCCTTAAAAATGGCTTTAAAATAGATTTGGAGCATGGAGACGATTATCTCGGGATTGCAAGATAACCAAACAAAACTTTTAGTGGAGTTCTACTTATTTTATTAAATATCATCTCCACCAAACAGGACAAGCTTGCATCTGTTATAGTTTTGGAGAAAAATGTGTTCATTTCATGTATGCGCAAAATGCCTTAAAAATGGCTTTAAAATGGATTTGGAGCATGGAGACGATTATCTCGGGATTGCAAGATAACCAAACAAAACTTTTAGTGGATTTCTACTTATTTTATTAAATATCATCTCCACCAAACAGGACAAGCTTGCATCTGTTATAGTTTTGGAGAAAAATGTATTCATTTCATGTATGCGCGAAATGCCTTAAAAATGGCTTTAAAATGGATTTGGAGCATGGAGACGATTATCTCGGGATTGCAAGATAACCAAACAAAACTTTTAGTGGATTTCTACTTATTTTATTAAATATCATCTCCACCAAACAGGACAAGCTTGCATCTGTTATAGTTTTGGAGAAAAATGTGTTCATTTCATGTATGCGCGAAATGCCTTAAAAATGGCTTTAAAATGGATTTGGGGCATGGAGACGATTATCTCGGGATTGCAAGATAACCAAACAAAACTTTTAGTGGATTTCTACTTATTTTATTAAATATCATCTCCACCAAACAGGACAAGCTTGCATCTGTTATAGTTTTGGAGAAAAATGTGTTCATTTCATGTATGCGCGAAATGCCTTAAAAATGGCTTTAAAATGGATTTGGAGCATGGAGACGATTATCTCGGGATTGCAAGATAACCAAACAAAACTTTTAGTGGATTTCTACTTATTTTATTAAATATCATCTCCACCAAACAGGACAAGCTTGCATCTGTTATAGTTTTGGAGAAAAATGTGTTCATTTCATGTATGCGCGAAATGCCTTAAAAATGGCTTTAAAATGGATTTGGAGCATGGAGACGATTATCTCGGGATTGCAAGATAACCAAACAAAATATTCATGGTTTAAGCCTTTGGGTTCCAATGTGCCCAGAGTATATATCCAGAAAGATTCCCTTTCTTTGAGCTTCCTAATTCTATTGCCTCCTCTACGTATGGCTTGGACATGTTCGATGACTTGGAATCTTAATTGGATCACTGTGTGATTATGCGTCACAAAATGGTGTGGGACTGGTAATAGAATCTGCTTACAATGTATTGTTGACTTGTGTTTAGCTCAAAGAAAGAGAATCTTTCTGGATATGTACTCTGGGCACATTAGAACCCAAGGGCTTAAACCGTGAATATGAAGTAAAGACTTGATTCATTGGGCCGTGCACCATGTCACCATGTGTCCAATTGCATTGTCCAATGGCTCACAATGGTTATGCGTTTTCATTGGATGGATAATCGAAGCCATGTTTTTTTCCTTTCTGTTGGGTTTGTTGTGTGAGTAGCCTATAGGATTAAGTTGGTTACCGCAGGCAGTGGATTTAACTTCCTGTCTTTGGTCCAGTGGTAGATGGATTGTCTGGTCTATGAGCTGTTATTGGTTTGAATGCAGGTGAATGCCCATGGGCTGCTTATGACTGTGTAAAATATGTAGTTTTACTGGGCTGGGATGAGAGAATCCATTGAAGCATGGTGTAGGGATTGTGGTTCCTGTGTGCTAAGAAGAGAGGCTGGCACCAGCCAGAAAGCCCCATTGCAGCCAATAATCACTTAATAACTTTTTCAACTTGTCATCATATGGGAGGCCTTCCATTCCTTGTAGTAGTCTAGTTGCCCACCTTTGAACTGACTCTAACTTCTGAATGTCCTTTTTAAAATGTGGAGCCCAAAACTGGTTCCCATATTCCAGATGTAGCCTTACAAGTGATTTATAGAGGTTGATCATCTTTACTTATCATTTAAAACTTTCAAACTGGTACACTCAACACATAAAGCCCCCCCCTTTTAAAGAGTAGTTTCCCTGTACCTAAGTGGGGGTCTACCTAGGTTGGAGCGAGTGGACCTTCGGGGTCCGGTGTCAGTGGTGACAGGCAGTGGGGCAGAGGGAACAGTCAGTTCCTCCTCCCTGCTATCATGTGGGGCAGGCGGAGGCGTAGGGGAGCTGGGTACAGGTACATCCCTGGGCACTGGCTCGCGGTTAACCGTTTCCATCATTTCTTCATCCACGGGTTGTGGGAACAGTATCACTGGAAGGATCACCGCACCGTTCTGTGTAGGCCAGTCTGCTGGAAAATCACCCATCATGGTGTGGATTACCTCTTTTTCCTTCTCCACTGGACTGGGAACTGGAGCCTCATCCGCTACTCTCAATGCTGGTGGGCACTTCTTCAGGTGGTCTCGGGAAACCGTGGCCAAAGTCCCCCCCTGGTCACGGCTGATCTGGTAGGCCTTCCCATTCTCCCATCCTGTGGGCTGGACTACATACGGGGTTTTTTCCCATTGATCATCCAGCTTGTGGGCCCTTCTTTTCCGCTTCAGCACTACATCCCCAGGTTGGAAGGAACCGGCAGGCGCCTTCTTGTTGAAGCACTGCTCCTGTTGTCCCCGACTCCGGCACAAGTTCTTTTCAACATACTCCTGGACCTGTCGGTACTGTGTCCTCCGCCGAGTGTCCCATTCAGCTGTCGACAGGAGTGCTTCTGAAGCTTCCAAGCCCATTTCCAGATCCACTGGTAGCCGGCCGGGACGAGCTCTCATCAGGTATGCTGGAGTGCATTTCGTAGAGCTGGAAGGGATGTTGTTGTACATATCGACCAGGTCAGGTAGCTTCTCCAGCCACAGGTTCCGCTCTTCCAGTGGTAACGTCTTGAGGAGGCCCAGGACCAAGTGGTTCATCTTTTCACAAATGCCATTGGTTTGGGCGTGGTAAGGCGTGGTCCGGATTTTCTTGCAGCCGTACAACTGGCAGAATTCCTGGAATACCTCTGCTTCAAAGGCCGGACCCTGGTCGGTAAGCACCCTCTCCGGGTACCAATGCGGTCAACAGAAATAAGCCTGGAAAGCCTTAGCAGCGGTGCGGCCGGTTAAGTCCTTAACTGGGACAACCACCAGGAACCTCGAGTAGTGGTCTACGATGGTCAGAGCGTAGGTGTACCCACTTCGGCTGGGGGTGAGCTTTACATGGTCAAGGGGAACCAGCTCCAGCGGTTGGTGTGTAATGATCGGGTGTAGGGGTGCCTTCTGGCTGGCCTCGTCCTTCCTTCTCAATGCGCAAGGGCCACATTCTCGGCACCAGGCCTCCACAGATTCCCGCATTCCACTCCAATAGAACCGCTCTCTTAACAACATCTCTAGCTTCTTCCACCCGAAGTGCACTGCACCATCATGGTATGCTTGCAGGACGGTGGGCACTTTAGCCTGGGGAATCACCAGCTGGCGGATCTTCTCGTGAGTCTTTGGATTAATCAGCTCGCGATACAACTTCCCCTGGTGTAGGTATAGCCGGGTCCGTTCTTGCCACAGACGTTGGGCTTCGGCAGGGGCAGCAGGGTCTATCCCAGCAGAACCCTGTTCCACTAGAGTCTTGACCAGGCGGACAGCAGGTGCCTGGTCCTGAGCTTCCTGCCAGTCCTGTCGGGGCAGCGGATCCAGGTTCACCCGTTGTTGGTAGACGTGCACCTTCTCAGTGAATGGCCGGTGAAATGCAGGCAACTCGATCTCTTCGAGGTCATCATCCTCTGGCCCCTCTTCCGACAGGTGGGGCATCCGGGAGAGTGCATTGGCATTGACGTTGGTACGGCCGGCCCGGTACTTGATGGTGAAATCGTAGTTTGCTAACCTGGTCACCCACCGCTGCTCCAACGCGCCCAGCTTGGCCGTATCTAGATGGGTCAGCAGGTTATTGTCTGAGTACGCGGTGAACTTGGCTGCTGCCAGGTAATGGCGGAAACGCTCGGTGATAGCCCACACCAGTGCCAAGAGCTCAAGCTTGAAGGAGATGTAGTTCTCAGGGTTCCTCTCAGTCGGTCGGAGTTTTCGGCTAGCATAAGCTATTACCTTTTCCCTTCTGTCTTGGACCTGGGATAGAACAGCCCCCAAGCCCACATTGCTGGCGTCGGTGTAGAGGATGAATGGGCGGCTGTAGTCAGGGTATGCTAGGATTTCCTCTCCGGTCAGGGCTGTTCTCAGCTGGCGGAAGGATTCCTCATGCTTTTCTTCCCACACCAATGGGGCTACTAGGGATCTACCACCCTTGGTCTGTCCTACGAGGAGGTCTTGCATGGGGGCAGCCATCTTTGTGTACCCCTTAATGAAGCGACGGTAATATCCCACCAGGCCCAGAAACTGCCTCACTTCCCTCACTGTGGTCGGTCTCGGCCAGTCTTGGATGGCGGTGATCTTCTCGGGGTTGGGGGCGACACCTTCCGCACCAACCACATGTCCTAGGTACTGCACTCTGGGTTTCAGCAGATGACACTTTGAGGGCTTCAACTTCATCCCATACTTGGCAAGGGACGCGAACACCTCGGCTAGGTGCTCCAGGTGGGCTTCATACGTCTGTGAGTACACAATCACATCATCCAAGTACAGCAAAAC
The DNA here is from genome assembly GCF_048569485.1 of Anomaloglossus baeobatrachus. Classification (NCBI taxonomy): domain Eukaryota; kingdom Metazoa; phylum Chordata; class Amphibia; order Anura; family Aromobatidae; genus Anomaloglossus; species Anomaloglossus baeobatrachus. The sequence continues at coordinate 162,184 of NW_027442185.1, read as the reverse complement.
GGTCCCATAGGCAGTCTTCTCTCGGTCTTCCGGTGCCACGGCCACCTGCCAGTACCCGCTGGTGAGGTCAAGGGTGGAGAAGTAGTTAGCGGTTCTCAGCGAGGCCAGGGACTCTTTGATGCGGGGCAGAGGGTAAGCATCCTTATGCGTTATCTGGTTAATCTTCCGGTAATCCACACACATCCGCATGGTGCCATCCTTCTTCTTAACCAGCACCAACGGAGCGGCCCAGGGACTACAGCTGTCCCTAATAACCTCTGCCTCCTTCATGTTCCTCAACATGTCTTTGGCGCATTGGTAGTGCGCAGGGGGAATAGGCCTGTATCTCTCTTTAATAGGGGAGTGTGTACCGGTAGGGATGTGGTGTTGAACCCCTTTAATCTGCCCAAAATCTAGAGGGTGCTTGCTAAAAACCCGCTCATACTCCTGTACCACCCGGTATACCCCTTCCTTGTGGTGTATGGGGGTATCATCAGTGCCGACATGTAGCTCTCGATACCACTCGCCTAACTCCCCCAGGGATGAGTGGGAACCGGCAGCAGGCGGTGTGACCGGGGGAACGGCTTCATGGATCGTGTGGGGATCTAGAGTGAACAATTTGGCAAGGGTAGCGTACCGGGTGGTGCATGAATGCACACATATTGGTTTTATAATCTTATTGTATTACTTTATATTCTTATTTCACTTGTGCATATCTCCACCATAATCCTGGCTAAGAAATATAGCTTTTTTTGGGGTACACAGGTAGTAAGGTCTTCTTTCTATTTCTTTAGGGGTGATATAGCCTGGTGGAACTCTAGACCTCTAACATTATATATGCACCCTTTTTCTTTATGGTTCTTGGACACCTTATAACATTCTTCCATACATATATATCTTTCTCATAAATTATAAATAATTAGGCATTTTTATATATTTTATTTACATTTTCATAAATAACTTTTTACAAAGCATGGGGGACATTCTCACATACATATAATTTTCATGTACGCATTCTGAAAATTTACGCATAAACCGTACACACTCCTTTTTGTAACAATTTCTATAACTCATTCGCTGAACTCTCATCCCGGATATTCATTCTTACACCGAATTTCCTGTTATAACACAACATTCATGATTTTTATTCAATTTATTTTTATTTTTTAGGTTTATTAGTAGTGATGAGCGAGTACTAAAAAGCTCGGGTGCTCGAAGCTCGGGCCGAGCCTCCCAAGATACTCGTGTACTCGGCCCGAGCACCGAGCCCAATGTTATCCTATGGGAGACCCGAGTATTTTTGTGAAATGACCACCGGCAGCATGTAGAAACCCTAAAAATGGCACAAAAGTCTCCGAAGAGTGCTCAAATGACATGGCAACAGCATGGGGAAGACCCCTTGAAGCATTTATCACTCAAAAGTCACAGCTGTGAATAATTTTGTCCACGGTTTACGCCATTTTTACGGACTCACCAGAAAACCTTCCAAAATGACACCAAAATGATTTTTCATAGCGGAAATGTTAAGGGCACATACCCAATAGTGAGATAGAGCTAATGTATGTTACTTTTTGAGATCAATACATGAAAGATTTTACGTAAAACATTGTGTGGCACTCCGATGTCCCTGAGAAGAGACGTGCATAAAGGCCTCTGAGTCTAATGTGCCCATTTTGAGGAACTGAGTCTTTGTAGTATTTTCCTTTGCCAGGGCAGTCCAAAATTGTGAAGTTCACCAATGCCCCTGCATACAGACGTGCATGATGGCCTGTAAACCTGAAGTGCCCATTGTAAGGAAGTGGGTCTATTGTAGTATAGCCCTTAGGCAGGGCAGCCAAAAATTGGGAGGCTCCACGTTGTCCCTGGATAGAGACGTGCATGAGGGCCTCAAAACATTAAGTGTCCAGTGTCAGGAAGTGGGTGTATTATAGTATAGCCCTTAGGCAGGGCAGCCAAAAATTGGGAGGCTCCACGTTGTCCCTGGATAGAGACGTGCATGAGGGCCTGTAAACCTGAAGTGCCCATTGGAAGGAAGTGGGTCTTTTGTAGTATAGCCCTTTGGCAGGGCAGCCAAAAATTGGGAGGCTCCACGTTGTCCCTGGATAGAGACGTGCATGAGGGCCTGTAAACCTGAAGTGCCCATTGGAAGGAAGTGGGTCTTTTGTAGTATAGCCCTTTGGCAGGGCAGCCAAAAATTGGGAGGCTCCACGTTGTCCCTGGATAGAGACATGCATGAGGGCCTCAAAACATTAAGTGTCCATTGTCAGGAAGTGGGTGTATTATAGTATAGCCCTTAGGCAGGGCAGCCAAAAATTGGGAGGCTCCACGTTGTCCCTGGATAGAGACGTGCATGAGGGCCTGTAAACCTGAAGTGCCCATTGGAAGGAAGTGGGTCTTTTGTAGTATAGCCCTTTGGCAGGGCAGCCAAAAATTGGGAGGCTCCACGTTGTCCCTGGATAGAGACGTGCATGAGGGCCTCAAAACTTTAAGTGTCCATTGTCAGGAAGTGGGTGTATTATAGTATAGCCCTTTGGCAGGGCAGCCAAAAATTGGGAGGCTCCACGTTGTCCCTGGATAGAGACGTGCATGAGGGCCTCAAAACATTAAGTGTCCATTGTCAGGAAGTGGGTGTATTATAGTATAGCCCTTAGGCAGGGCAGCCAAAAATTGGGAGGCTCCACGTTGTCCCTGGATAGAGACGTGCATGAGGGCCTCAAAACATTAAGTGTCCATTGTCAGGAAGTGGGTCTTTTGTAGTATAGCCCTTTGGCAGGGCAGCCAAAAATTGGGAGGCTCCACGTTGTCCCTGGATAGAGACGTGCATGAGGGCCTCAAAACATTAAGTGTCCATTGTCAGGAAGTGGGTGTATTATAGTATAGCCCTTAGGCAGGGCAGCCAAAAATTGGGAGGCTCCACGTTGTCCCTGGATAGAGACGTGCATGAGGGCCTCAAAACATTAAGTGTCCATTGTCAGGAAGTGGGTCTTTTGTAGTATAGCCCTTTGGCAGGGCAGCCAAAAATTGGGAGGCTCCACGTTGTCCCTGGATAGAGACGTGCATGAGGGCCTCAAAACATTAAGTGTCCATTGTCAGGAAGTGGGTGTATTATAGTATAGCCCTTTGGCAGGGCAGCCAAAAATTGGGAGGCTCCACGTTGTCCCTGCATAGAGACGTGCATGAGGGCCTCAAAACATTGTTCCCATTGCAAAGGAGCGGGTCTCCTGTCGTTGTAATGTCCATTCTGCAAAGAATGGGCGAAAAAATTTACCACTGGGGGTATACCTGAAACAAAGGCCTAACTCTTGTAACGGTCATCATGGTGGCGCATGAGGAGAAGGAGGAGCAGTCCAGCGATTATCCAAAGTCCAGAAGTGTGTACCCATGGGTGACTGGAGGTACATGGCAAATTCCCGTTACAAACTTTAAATTCCGCTCTCATTTGCTGGTGGTGTGGTGAAGTCTGGCCCAATCCAACCCTTGTTCATCTTGATCAGAGTCAGCCTGTCAGCATTTTCAGTTGACAGGCGGGTGCGTTTATCTGTAATGATTCCACCTGCGGCACTAAAAACATGCTCTGACAAAACGCTAGCGGCAGGGCAGGCCAGGACTTCCAAGGCGTAGAGAGCCAATTCATGCCACGTGTCCACCTTGGATACCCAATAATTGTAAGGCACAGAGGAATGTCGGAGTACAGTTGTTCGATCTGCAAGGTACTCCTTGAGCATCTGGGCAAACTTAGGATTTCTTGTGGCACTACCCCGCACCTCAGGGGCTGTGGTACGTGAGGGGCTGAGAAAACTGTCCCACATCTTAAAGACTGTTCCCCTACCTCTGGCGGATTGGACTTGTGCCTCTCTCGGCTGTACGCCTTGGTTGTCCACTGATTCCTGACCTATGCCGCTAGCGTTTTGTGAGGGGAATGCTTTGCCTACTTCCGTGACTATGGCCTTCCGGAACTGCTGCATTTTGGTTGACCTCTCCGCCTCGGGAATAAGAGACATAAAGTTCTCCTTGTAGCGTGGGTCTAACAGTGTTACCAACCAGTAATGATTGTCGGCCAAGATGTTCTTAACGCGAGGGTCACGAGACAGGCAGCTTACCATAAAGTCAGCCATGTGCGCCAGACTCTTAACAGCCAGGACTTCAGTAGCCTGACCAACACGTTGACTGAACATGCTGTCCTCCTCCTCCTCCTCCTCCTCCTCCTCATCTACCCTGTCCTCTGGCCAGCCACGCTGAACCGAGGATATGACTGGTGTGCATGTCATATCCTCAATTTGGCCGGAGATTTGCTCCATGTCTTCATCCTCCTCCTCGTCATAGTCCTCCACTGCACGTTGTGATGAGACGAGGCTGGGCTGTGTGTTATCACCCACACCCACTACTGTTTCTTGCTGCAACTCATCGCGCTCCGCCTGCAATGCATCATGTTTGGTTTTGAGCAGAGACCGTTTTAGAAGGCAGAGTAGCGGTATGGTGACGCTAATAATGGCGTCATCTTATACCTTTATGATGTTATTGTTTATTCTAAAGCAAACAAGATTTTAGGGTGTATAAAAAGGGAGATTAGATCCGGTGATCCCAACGTATTGTTAACCCTCTATAAATCACTTGTAAGGCCACATCTGGAATATGGGGTAAAGTCCTGAGCAGGTTGATAACCATTGGTTTGAGCATGGTAGGGTGTAGTGCGCATCTTCCTGCATCCGCCATAACCTTCCCTTAGGATATACTGTGCCCTTATCAGATTGGTTGTACAAGGTTGCTTCTCTTATTGGATGGATTTCAAGCTGCATGGATAATGTTCATTTAAATGATGTGGATAGAAAGACTGAAGATATCTACATGTAGTCTGAAATCCATCATGAATCAATACTATTTTACACAGTCATAAGCAGCCCATGGGCATTCACCTGCATTCAAACCAATAACAGCTCATAGACCAGACAATCCATCTACCACTGGACCAAAGACAGGAAGTTAAATCCACTGCCTGCGGTAACCAACTTAATCCTATAGGCTACTCACACAACAAACCCAACAGAAAGGAAAAAAACATGGCTTCGATTATCCATCCAATGAAAACGCATAACCATTGTGAGCCATTGGACAATGCAATTGGACACTTGGTGACATGGTGCACGGCCCAATGAATCAAGTCTTTACTTCATATTCACGGTTTAAGCCCTTGGGTTCTAATGTGCCCAGAGTACATATCCAGAAAGATTCTCTTTCTTTGAGCTAAACACAAGTCAACAATACATTGTAAGCAGATTCTATTACCAGTCCCACACCATTTTGTGACGCATAATCACACAGTGATCCAATTAACATTCCAAGTCATCGAACATGTCCAAGCCATACGCAGAGGAGGCAATAGAATTAGGAAGCTCAAAGAAAGGGAATCTTTCTGGATATATACTCTGGGCACATTGGAACCCAAAGGCTTAAACCATGAATATGAAGTACAGACTTGATTCATTGGGCCATGCATGGACATAATGGACATAATTCTAATAGGCAGGACAGGTAATAAGGAGCACAAGTTATATGCTAAAATGTGTTGTGTGACAAGACAGACACAGGAAAGGACATGATAACAGGTGTAGGGACCAACAAGGTGAGACAAGGGGTATCAGGATAGGGTCAAGTAGGTATGAATGTAGTAATGGGGCAGGCATAGAGAATTGTATGTGAATGTGAATTACAATAAATCACTAAGGAAAGGAATATGTGAGTGTGTGCCTAATGTAAACTAATATTGTACTGGCAAAATTATAGATGGAAAGGGAGAAGGGGAGGGGGGGAGAGAGGAGGCTGTAATTGACTACAAGGGTATGAGTTATGAGTGATCATAGGGATAGTGTTACATAAGTGGAAATACCTATGGAGGACCGGATGTGTAAGCGCATACCTTATACAAACCTATAGAGTGCTGATGGGTGAGAGTGTGATGTTAGATATAAGACATCCTATAGTGAATAGTGAGCCGTAATCAAGTGCAACAGGGATATTTCACGTGACTATGGGAACCTGGAAGGTAAAGAAAGGGGAGAAAAAACTGTTAGACAAGGTAATCAGACATAATGTAACCAGTTGATCAGACATGATCACCTGGTTTGAGACCCCCTGCCTTACACTATATAGATATCATGTTCATTCCCCATCTATCTTGCTCAGGAGAGCATCTCCCTCCCCCGGCACCAAGAGCAGCTCATACTGAATTGTTACATTGACTAGTAACACTGCACACAGAAATGCACCTTAATATTCCACTGTTAACCCTTTCCTCCCAGCAGTAACACACAACTCCTCACCTTGATATCATGGTGATTTATGGTCAGAATGACTTCAATGCGATCAGTGATTTCTATTCTAGCTCTGCTCACATAGATTTTATATCCACACTCAACTATAGGCCGTTCTTCATATTTTGGGGGCTTTTAGTCAGATATACTAGTTTGTGCCTGTATAGTATTGGTGTAGATGGGAGTGTAGGGCATGGGTTACATGGCACTGTGGTGGAATACTGATGGGAGGTATTGGTGCTGTGTTTGATGCTTCTACTGGGTATTTTCCTACAAATACTGGAACAGCTCACTGCTTAGAATGATCCTTCCCAGCTCTATAATATATTATATATACCCCACAATGCAGGCTCACACACACATTTGTCTCAAGTGTGTTGTAGGGACACAGATACAGTCTTGGTCATGTGACTAAAGGCTACTTTACACACTGCGATATCGGTCCCAATATCGCTAGTGTGGGTACCCGCCCCCATCTGTTGCGCGACACGGGCAAATCGCTGCCCATGCCGCACAACACCGACCAGACCCGTCACACATACTTACCTGCCCGGCGACGTCGCTGTGTCCGGCGAACCGCCTCCTTTCTAAGGGGGCGGTCCGTGCGGCGTCACAGCGACGTCACTGAGCGACCGCCCAATAGCAGCGGAGGGGCGGAGATGAGTGGCCGGAACATCCCGCCCACCTCCTTCCTTCCTCATAGCGGCTGGGAGGCAGGTAAGGAGAGGTTCCTCGTTTCTGCGGTGTCACACGGAGCGATGTGTGCTACCGCAGGAGCGACGAACTACATCGTTACTGCTGCAGTAACGATAATCGAGAATGGAGACCCATGTCACCGATGAGCGATTTTGCACGTTTTTGCAACGATGCAAAATCGCTCATCGGTATCACACGCAGCAACATCGCTAATGCGGCCGGATGTGCGTCACAAATTCCGTGACCCCAACGACTCCGCATTAGCGATGTCGCAGCGTGTAAAGCCCCCTTTAGTGGGAGTGGTGTACAGGGTCTTAGCAGTAAAGAGTATTCCATATTTCTGCCAGATACCCACAGAGATATTGAAATCTGAAAAAAGAGACTTCTGCTCATTGAAGGTAAGAACTGCTCACATAGCGTTCAACTCCACAGCAAACGAGTGCTCTAGCACTGGCATCTCAGCAGGGATATTCCCCTACTACACATGTGTGTCTAGGTCACTGTGACAGTTTACAGGACATAACTCAGGGCACCTAGACAGAAGGCAGAGGGACTACTTTCTATTTCTGGTGTAGAGCTTAGTACAATATATATATATTTATACTATTACATGGGACACATGTACCTTGTATTACCATTATTCGCTGTATATGAACCCCTTTTCTCCGGGCATTATTTGTCTATAGCATTTTTCACGAACCTGAGGCAACTGAGAACCCTTCAGTGAAGGAATTCCACTAACCCTCACAATACCTACCAGGGGCCTCCCTGCAGTAACTCAGGTAGTTGTACCCATTCTCTTTCCGCATTCTATGTGTTCTTCTTCTTTCTTCTTTTTTTTCTTTTTTCTTCTTTTTATTTCTATCATGTAGTTCAGGGGTTTATAGATATATGTCCTGCATCTCATATTTCCTTTAGTGGTGCTTCTTACCCATTCTCATATCATTTACCCTAGTATTTCATGATCCTGAGGCGACTGAGAACCCTTTAATAAAGGAATCCTTTTTCACCTGAATTGTCAAGTGATACTTACCAGTGACTATCACGTAATGTTACAGGTAGTTCCATTTTCTTCCTCTTCTTTCTCTCCTTTCTTCTTTGTCACACGGTCCATTGTGTTATAGCCCACGTGTCATGATAACACTTGTACCATCTTTTCATTTAGATTCCACCTACAATTATTTACCCATTCCAGTTCTGGAATAGGCTTTCATCATCTACTCACTAGAATTCTCAAGTTCATAAGGTACTGAGACATATACATGTTCACACCATTATAAAGAACAAAGTATAAACATTGAGGTTTTTCTCACACCCATGTTCCTGTGTTCTTTGATATGATATGTGTTCATTTCCTTCACTATATAGGATTGCAAGTTTTCCATTTGTACCTTAATGGCAATGACGCTATACAATTGAACACATATCATCCTGTTATCCATATAGGTGTGTATTTACCTGCTTGACTATTTTTGGTTGTTTGATCCAGAATGTTTCTCCAGATAGGTCATGTGGAAATTTTCTTTCCTCAGTACAAATGTTTTCACTATGGCTTTGGAAAATTTTTTTGTATGTGCATCATGGTCATTTGACCCATTGTACTCTCAAGTAGCAATATATTGTACTGTTATGTTGTACTATGTACTAATTACGTGTTTATATGGTTTTGTAACCCTTTATGATCTTAGATAACTTTATCCTTGATAAAGACCTAAAAACAAGCTCGAAACGTTGGATGAATTATCCTTTTGCACAAATAAAGAATTTTCAGCATTCTAAGAGTTCTTTTCTTACGTTATTGATCACTATAGTGTGCCAGAGCTATTTCTATTGAATTGACTCTTATTTTTTCTGAGCACCTGCTATATACACAGTGAGCCAGACATATTCAATTTTCATTCAGAAGGCAGAGGGAAGCCTTAGCAGCTGAGCCTATATCTTGGCTTGTGAGCATTAGAACAGGCCGGCGATTACAGGGTAACATGAAAAATGTCCAGCTTGCATTATGACTAGAACATGACAATATCCTTTTAAGTACTAACCTATGATGCGTTCCTAAGCAGTTGATGTTATATGTTCTACATTTCATTTTCTGCATACTTTCCAAGTAGTAGAATTTGCTTTGATATAGGCAACTGGATTTTCACAATGAAAAGGCAAAGGATAACGCCCGAAAAAGACGCCATACATTATGTCAGTGCCATCACTGACAAACCTGGATTGACCATGAAATACATCAATCCCCTTAAAGGTGAGTTAAAACAAGTTTTAACTAAATTGCCTTAATATTGTCATGCATTAGAATGACTGTCTTAGGTAATGATAAATATTTTCTACAGGAAGAGGAGTGTTTGCTGAAACTGAAATCGAAAAAGGGAGTTTTGTTGCAGAATATCGAGGTGAGCTCACGTATGCACTTACGATGGTAGACAACTACTCGAGATTTATGGTTGTGGTACAAGTCAAAGATCTAATGGCCCATACTGCAGCGAAGGTCTTCCAAGCACACTTATGCAGACCTCATGGCTACTCAGAGAGAGTCCTCACAGATCAAGGCACTGCCTTTGAAGCGGAAATCTTCAAGGACTTCTGCAGCTTTTACCGATGCAGGAAGATGCGTACTACACCCTACCATGCTCAAACCAATGGTTATCAACCTGCTCAGGACTTTACCCCATATTCCAGATGTGGCCTTACAAGTGATTTATAGAGGGGTAACAATACGTTGGGATCATCGGATCTAATCTCCCTTTTTATACACCCTAAAATCTTGTTTGCGTTAGAATAAACAATAACATCATAAAGGTATAGCAGTACCGTTTCAAAGTTTCGGTGTCCCAAGCAGCATTCCATCAGCCTCTGGAAGGTTCCTGGCAAATTGCACAGCTCGAAGGGCATGCTTTTGAACTCGCAGAGACCCATCGGGGTGGCAAAGGCGGTCTTCTCCCGGTCTGCCTCAGCAACGGACACTTGCCAATAGTGACTAGTGAGATCAAGGGTAGAAAAATAATTTGCAGTTGTCAATGCAGCTAGCTATTCCTCAATACAGGGGAGTGGTGCTGTCCTTCTTCTTTAACAGGACCAACGGAGCTGCCCAGAGGCTACAACTGTCACGGATAACCCCAGCCTCCTTCATGTTGCTCAACATGTCCTTGGTACACTGGTAATGTGCAGGTAGATTTGGCTTATATCTCTCTTTGATGGGTGGGTGTGCACTTGTGGGGATGTAGTGTTTGACCCCTTTTATTTTTCAAAAGTCTAGCGGATGTTTGCTGAAGACTTGCTCGTATTCTTGCACTAGCCTGTAGACCCCCTTCTTCTGATGTGAAGGTGTGGAGTCAGTGCCTACGTGTAATTCCTTACACCACTCCTCTGGCTGACTTGGTGAGCTGTCACTGAATGGGTGGGCTGAAGCAATGGTGGATGCTGCTGTTTGGATAGCATGTGTATCTACTGAGAACAGCTTATCAATGGTGGCAAATCGGAGCAGCTTAATCTTTTGCTCTCCGCAGTTCAACACTCTCATGGGCACTCTTCCCTTCCATATTAATGAATAAAACTATGATGTAAATAGCATATAGATACCCCACAAATGCAGATAAAAGTAGGTTATGGGAAAAGGGGGAAGAGAGAAACAGGAAAATAGTGGAATAAAGTATACCTTCCAGGTGGGAGAGGAAATGGCAGCACAGCCAGTGGAGGTGAAGCAAGGGGAGCCTGCAACTAAAGAGTTGAGAGCGTTATCACATGGTGACTGAGCCTGATTGTAACGGGAGCATAGAGGTGCCGATCCTGTCTTACCTGCGTTGGTGTAGAAGTGGGTGTCCTGTGGTGGAGTCAGCTATGTGCAGTGGTGGCCGTGGGTTCTTTTATGTGCGACCGTAGTAATAGCTGTGCCCACTTCCTGTATGGGAGTGGAATGCAGTGAGGCTAATGGAACGCACGCCTGCGCATTTGTGTTTAACGTCGCGCATGTGCAGAACGGAGAAAAGGCTGCGCTCACTTCCTAATGAAAGGGAGTGAGACGCAGCTGGGAAGGGAAGGGAAAAGATTAGGGTTTGGGGATGATGAAAGGGCTTTCTACGGGCAAGGATGGCAAAGGGTGGCAGTGACGGAAAGTCAGGCAGATGGTCCTGTCCTGTCCTGTCCGTCCGTCTTTTTGTATCATGAATTGGAAAGACTGCAAGGGGGAGGGGAGGTGCTTGTGCCCAAAAGGAGGAGTTATTCAGATTCATTGCAGTGGGCGGCGGCTGCAAAAAGCACCATTCTCCTTGTTTTTGCTCTGCAAATTCTACTACTTGGAAAGTATGCAGAAAATGAAATGTAGAACATATAACATCAACTGCTTAGGAACGCATCATAGGTTAGTACTTAAAAGGATATTGTCATGTTCTAGTCATAATGCAAGCTGGACATTTTTCATGTTACCCTGTAATCGCCGGCCTGTTCTAATGCTCACAAGCCAAGATATAGGCTCAGCTGCTAAGGCTTCCCTCTGCCTTCTGAATGAAAATTGAATATGTCTGGCTCACTGTGTATATAGCAGGTGGTCAGAAAAAATAAGAGTCAATTCAATAGAAATAGCTCTGGCACACTATAGTGATCAATAACGTAAGAAAAGAACTCTTAGAATGCTGAAAATTCTTTATTTGTGCAAAAGGATAATTCATCCAACGTTTCGAGCTTGTTTTTAGGTCTTTATCAAGGATAAAGTTATCTAAGATCATAAAGGGTTACAAAACCATATAAACACGTAATTAGTACATAGTACAACATAACAGTACAATATATTGCTACTTGAGAGTACAATGGGTCAAATTACCATGATGCACATACAAAAAAATTTTCCAAAGCCATAGTGAAAACATTTGTACTGAGGAAAGAAAATTTCCACATGACCTATCTGGAGAAACATTCTGGATCAAACAGCCAAAAATAGTCAAGCAGGTAAATACACACCTATATGGATAACAGGATGATATGTGTTCAATTGTATAGCGTCATTGCCATTAAGGTACAAATGGAAAACTTGCAATCCTATATAGTGAAGGAAATGAACACATATCATATCAAAGAACACAGGAACATGGGTGTGAGAAAAACCTCAATGTTTATACTTTGTTCTTTATAATGGTGTGAACATGTATATGTCTCAGTACCTTATGAACTTGAGAATTCTAGTGAGTAGATGATGAAAGCCTATTCCAGAACTGGAATCGGTAAATAATTGTAGGTGGAATCTAAATGAAAAGATGGTACAAGTGTTATCATGACACGTGGGCTATAACACAATGGACCGTGTGACAAAGAAGAAAGGAGAGAAAGAAGAGGAAGAAAATGGAACTACCTGTAACATTACGTGATAGTCACTGGTAAGTATCACTTGACAATTCAGGTGAAAAAGGATTCCTTTATTAAAGGGTTCTCAGTCGCCTCAGGATCATGAAATACTAGGGTAAATGATATGAGAATGGGTAAGAAGCACCACTAAAGGAAATATGAGATGCAGGACATATATCTATAAACCCCTGAACTACATGATAGAAATAAAAAGAAGAAAAAAGAAAAAAAAGAAGAAAGAAGAAGAACACATAGAATGCGGAAAGAGAATGGGTACAACTACCTGAGTTACTGCAGGGAGGCCCCTGGTAGGTATTGTGAGGGTTAGTGGAATTCCTTCACTGAAGGGTTCTCAGTTGCCTCAGGTTCGTGAAAAATGCTATAGACAAATAATGCCCGGAGAAAAGGGGTTCATATACAGCGAATAATGGTAATACAAGGTACATGTGTCCCATGTAATAGTATAAATATATATATATTGTACTAAGCTCTACACCAGAAATAGAAAGTAGTCCCTCTGCCTTCTGTCTAGGTGCCCTGAGTTATGTCCTGTAAACTGTCACAGTGACCTAGACACACATGTGTAGTAGGGGAATATCCCTGCTGAGATGCCAGTGCTAGAGCACTCGTTTGCTGTGGAGTTGAACGCTATGTGAGTAGTTCTTACCTTCAATGAGCAGAAGTCTCTTTTTTCAGATTTCAATATCTCTGTGGGTATCTGGCAGAAATATGGAATACTCTTTACTGCTAAGACCCTGTACACCACTCCCACTAAAGGGGGCTTTACACGCTGCGACATCGCTAATGCGGAGTCGTTGGGGTCACGGAATTTGTGACGCACATCCGGCCGCATTAGCGATGTTGCTGCGTGTGATACCGATGAGCGATTTTGCATCGTTGCAAAAACGTGCAAAATCGCTCATCGGTGACATGGGTCTCCATTCTCGATTATCGTTACTGCAGCAGTAACGATGTAGTTCGTCGCTCCTGCGGTAGCACACATCGCTCCGTGTGACACCGCAGAAACGAGGAACCTCTCCTTACCTGCCTCCCAGCCGCTATGAGGAAGGAAGGAGGTGGGCGGGATGTTCCGGCCACTCATCTCCGCCCCTCCGCTGCTATTGGGCGGTCGCTCAGTGACGTCGCTGTGACGCCGCACGGACCGCCCCCTTAGAAAGGAGGCGGTTCGCCGGACACAGCGACGTCGCCGGGCAGGTAAGTATGTGTGACGGGTCTGGTCGGTGTTGTGCGGCATGGGCAGCGATTTGCCCGTGTCGCGCAACAGATGGGGGCGGGTACCCACACTAGCGATATCGGGACCGATATCGCAGTGTGTAAAGTAGCCTTTAGTCACATGACCAAGACTGTATCTGTGTCCCTACAACACACTTGAGACAAATGTGTGTGTGAGCCTGCATTGTGGGGTATATATAATATATTATAGAGCTGGGAAGGATCATTCTAAGCAGTGAGCTGTTCCAGTATTTGTAGGAAAATACCCAGTAGAAGCATCAAACACAGCACCAATACCTCCCATCAGTATTCCACCACAGTGCCATGTAACCCATGCCCTACACTCCCATCTACACCAATACTATACAGGCACAAACTAGTATATCTGACTAAAAGCCCCCAAAATATGAAGAACGGCCTATAGTTGAGTGTGGATATAAAATCTATGTGAGCAGAGCTAGAATAGAAATCACTGATCGCATTGAAGTCATTCTGACCATAAATCACCATGATATCAAGGTGAGGAGTTGTGTGTTACTGCTGGGAGGAAAGGGTTAACAGTGGAATATTAAGGTGCATTTCTGTGTGCAGTGTTACTAGTCAATGTAACAATTCAGTATGAGCTGCTCTTGGTGCCGGGGGAGGGAGATGCTCTCCTGAGCAAGATAGATGGGGAATGAACATGATATCTATATAGTGTAAGGCAGGGGGTCTCAAACCAGGTGATCATGTCTGATCAACTGGTTACATTATGTCTGATTACCTTGTCTAACAGTTTTTTCTCCCCTTTCTTTACCTTCCAGGTTCCCATAGTCACGTGAAATATCCCTGTTGCACTTGATTACGGCTCACTATTCACTATAGGATGTCTTATATCTAACATCACACTCTCACCCATCAGCACTCTATAGGTTTGTATAAGGTATGCGCTTACACATCCGGTCCTCCATAGGTATTTCCACTTATGTAACACTATCCCTATGATCACTCATAACTCATACCCTTGTAGTCAATTACAGCCTCCTCTCTCCCCCCTCCCCTTCTCCCTTTCCATCTATAATTTTGCCAGTACAATATTAGTTTACATTAGGCACACACTCACATATTCCTTTCCTTAGTGATTTATTGTAATTCACATTCACATACAATTCTCTATGCCTGCCCCATTACTACATTCATACCTACTTGACCCTATCCTGATACCCCTTGTCTCACCTTGTTGGTCCCTACACCTGTTATCATGTCCTTTCCTGTGTCTGTCTTGTCACACAACACATTTTAGCATATAACTTGTGCTCCTTATTACCTGTCCTGCCTATTAGAATTATGTCCATTATGTCCATGCATGGCCCAATGAATCAAGTCTGTACTTCATATTCATGGTTTAAGCCTTTGGGTTCCAATGTGCCCAGAGTATATATCCAGAAAGATTCCCTTTCTTTGAGCTTCCTAATTCTATTGCCTCCTCTGCGTATGGCTTGGACATGTTCGATGACTTGGAATCTTAATTGGATCACTGTGTGATTATGCGTCACAAAATGGTGTGGGACTGGTAATAGAATCTGCTTACAATGTATTGTTGACTTGTGTTTAGCTCAAAGAAAGAGAATCTTTCTGGATATGTACTCTGGGCATATTAGAACCCAAGGGCTTAAACCGTGAATATGAAGTAAAGACTTGATTCATTGGGCCGTGCACCATGTCACCAAGTGTCCAATTGCATTGTCCAATGGCTCACAATGGTTATGCGTTTTCATTGGATGGATAATCGAAGCCATGTTTTTTTCCTTTCTGTTGGGTTTGTTGTGTGAGTAGCCTATAGGATTAAGTTGGTTACCGCAGGCAGTGGATTTAACTTCCTGTCTTTGGTCCAGTGGTAGATGGATTGTCTGGTCTATGAGCTGTTATTGGTTTGAATGCAGGTGAATGCCCATGGGCTGCTTATGACTGTGTAAAATAGTATTGATTCATGATGGATTTCAGACTACATGTAGATATCTTCAGTCTTTCTATCCACATCATTTAAATGAACATTATCCATGCAGCTTGATGCCTTGTGGACTCGGTCTAGGGACTTTGGCTTCAACTAGAGGATCACTTGGCTACATGGCTTCAATCTAGGGGCTCCAATTCCGATTGGAGATCATAACCGCAATCTAGGGATTTCGACTCCGGCTGCCAGGATTATGCCATATCATCATACCAGAGACTACTTAAGGAAGAAACCCAGGTTGGACAATTTTGTCACCTGGCTACAGACTTTGCAGACCTCAGCCAGCTTCCTAAATCTGGCGCTATTCTATTGTCGGTGGGTGCCCGACAAATTACACAGCTATGTAAAATTTTGGTTTATGAAACTTCAAATCCAGTGACTGATTATTATGTTTTCTAATGTCCTGATTTAAAAAAAAAATAAATATTTTTTTTTAACCATCAAATATTGATTTTGTACAATCCATGTGTGAAGTTACATACAAGTGACATGAACAAGAAAAATACTTATTGTAACCAAAAATATTCACAATTTTATATATAAAATACATTTATTTATTGTACAGTCATTCTGCAACTTTATTAGAAATTTATTCTTGCACTTTTTCCTTTTCTCTAAATCCCCCTTTTCTCTTATAGAAGGCCTGTGGATCTTCTCTGTGAAGCATCCGGCAATCATGTTCACGTTTCATTTACTTTGGTATCGTCGTTCCATCTCCTTGATATTCCGATGAAAACCTTCTTGTTCTTCCCACCAGCACCAAGGTTTTCAGACAAGTAGTCCAAATAGGAATGTAAAAAATGTAACTTCAAATTCATTAGACAACCCAAGGCTTTGAAACGTTTCAGCATGTTCTCCACGATGGACTTAAATTTTGATTCTTTGTTGTTACCTAGAAACGTATTTATTGCTTCTTTCAAAGAGTCCCAAGCCCTTTTTTCAACAGTTTTCATTATTGTTTAAAACACGTCATCCTTCATTCATGGGTTTCTGAATATCCGAACCCACAAAAATGCTTTTGTGCTGCCCCTGTGCCAGCAGCCGCCGTTGGTCGGATCCAGACCTTCTAAGAGAGTGGCTCGACCCGGGGGTCTCGCGGACATGTCGAATAAAAGGAGGAATGTAGATGTATGGGCTAGGCCGTATTAAGTTTGTGACGCCACCAACGGTGTGTGGTGAGGTGGGACACCACCGCTGCCGTTATGGGATACCCGGGAGAGATGTAGTGGCAGCTGGATGTTAACCCCTCCGTGTGTAGGGATGATTGCCCCGGGGCCCAGTGTCTTTGTGCAGGGTATGGAGATGGCAAGGGCCGGCGCGCCTGAGCAAGCAGGGGGATGTTTGGTTACTCACAGTAAATGAATCACACGAGTCTTTCGGTAAACCAAAGGTGCTGGTGGCCTGCCGCCCCGGCCGGTTGCATTCAGGTCCCCCACCCAGGCTGGTGGTCGCTGTCCTTTACTCTGCACTTGTTTTTGTGTATGGTGGACTGCCTGGTCTGGAACTCAGGAGTCCGCTCCCGGCTGGATATGGCCTAAGGAGCCGTGCCCGCAGGCGCTGGCCCGTGGGATCTAAGGGCCCTGGCGGTGGCCTTATCCCTATCAGTGGGCTGTTGTCTTCTTTGAGGGACTTTAGGTGGGATAGGACCTATAATCCTGCCCTCAATCATTTAATTAGCTAGGCCGCTGGTTTCGGTCCTGGCTTCAGGGTCCTAGGTGACTAGGGTTTCAGGTCGGCTGTGTGTTTCCTAAGTGAGGAAAGGTGTTGTGCGGGGGCCTATCTGTAACTACCTGGTTTTGCCAGGGCATCACACCTTCCTTCAGACTTGATTCTGACAGTCCCTGAAACTTGGTACACAGGTACTTAAACATCTCTCCTTCTTTCAGTAGCGCTTTCACAAACAGCTTCATCAGTCCAAGCTTACAGTGGAGTGGTGGCAAGAGAACTTTAGGTGGGATCAACTAAGCTTTATGCAACAATGTTCTTGAGTCCCGGTTACAAAGATGTTCTTGTTGGCCAATTTTTTTTGCTCCAGTGAAGAGTCCTAACCTGGCTTTCCAATTCACACAAAAAGCATGTGTTCTGCCTTCTTTTACGTAATGCTGTGAATCTCTAGCATACAGCTAAACCCTAGTTCACATTTCAAATAAACAGACTGTGGAGTTCAATAGCCTTGATTTATTAGCTGGTAACGTGAACTTGATTGCAGTATACATGGAATATACAGTGAATATAGGAATATCCAAGATGCAGTTGAAGACAGAATACGGTATATCCAAGATACTGTTTTATACGGGTAAAAACTATAACAAGAAAATGATTACAGTCAGTACAGTGTTAATACAGAGTTAACATAGCATAACAGTACATGAGATGCAGTTCTTACGAGAATGTAGGTGAAAGGTCACTGCATCTGCAATACATAGAAATCTTATCTAGACAAACAAGACAGGGATGACACTAAAGGTGTAGAAGTACAATGTACAATGCATTTACTACACTCTTCCATCTAGGATTCTATCACTAACACATGTAATTTGCTTTGCTCACCGGATTACACTAGGCAGGGGTGAATGTACAGAGAGGTAAGTCGGCATGTCCTTTCCTGACAAATCCAAAGAGAAAATGGCTGCAGGCTTCTTCTCAGCTCAGGGAGGCATTCCTTACCCAGAATACATTTAGCTTAAAGGGAAACTCAGCAATTCAAAAGAATAACAATGACCTCTAGGGGTTGTAACAGAAATTTCAATGAATGACTATTAGCAGGCTGCCATGAGGCAGAACAGCATGGGTATTTAATATATCCTCCTTGCTGCCCAAGAAGCAATGAGAACATTTTTAGACCACCACATATTGACCATCCATGCTCCTTGTAGTTAAGTTTCTTGAGAATAAAGTCTAAATTCTCACAGCTTTCTTCCACGTGCATAGCATGTGTGACGCCCTGGACTAGCCAGGTAGTCACAAACACAAAATCACACACACCCCCTCCCCTGGATAGTCTACATCAGTCACACAAAATCCTTGTTGCCTCCTCCAGGGTCTGATGTCCACACCAGGTGGGGCGGAGCCAGGCGGTTGGCCCCACCCACCGAGGAGTTCACAGGCCTGGAGGCGGGAAAAGCAGTTAGTTTAGTTTTGTAGTGGAAAGTGAGAGGACAGAAACTGTTAGTGTCTGGGTAGGAGCCCAGGCACTGTCAGCAAGGTCGGCAGACGGTGGTGGCCGTCTGCAGGAGGTGGTACAAGTCAGCTGAACCGTAGGACCGGGGACGGGCGGTGACCCGAGGGGAACTGAACCGGTGAGCGGATCTGTACCAAGCACAAAGGCAGGGCCATTGGACCCTGACCAGGCTAGGAGCCGCTGACAATGGTCAAATCCGAGAGTGACCGGAATCCCAGGGGTTCCCTAACACCCAAGACCCGACAGAAGGCAACCGTCCACACCGTGAGGATAAAAAGCCACCGCCATAGGCTAGAGATCCAAGGGCCAGCGCCTGCGGGCAAACGGGCTCCCTCGGTACGTACACCCCAGCCATCCAGCCTCCCCGTACCGCCACCGGGCCCCGGGATCACCAACCCCTACCCACGGAGGGGGAACCAACATCCTAGCTGCTCCCTGCCATCGCTCCCGGGATCCCCGTCACCAGCAGTGGTGGTGCCCATTATCACCACGACCTGTGGGTGACGTCACTAACTATCTCCCCAAACAAACCACCCCCTTTTCACTCGTGGGCGAGGAGCGCTGCTCGAGTCCCCGGATCTGGCCCTCCGCTCGAGCCACCGAGCAGCAGCAGCAGCAGAAGTCCCCGAACCCGAGCGTAGCGTGCGTGGCCCCTCTGCCCGCGACACATGCCCTACACACACTGAAGAATACTTACTGCCATTGAGCAGTAGCACAGCTTTCAGACTTTTTGGATGAAACAATGACGTGTCTCCACTCGCTCACATTGTACTTAATGTTACATTTTCCATCAGCACAGGAACATCGCTTGAATACACTAGAGCACCATCTTCAGAAAAGTATGGAGGGAATCTTTTCAGAATTCTAACCTTTTGGAAACCTATTGTCACGCTCTCCGGGTCCCCTGCTTCGCTCCCCGGCTCCTCTGGCAGACATCCCCCGCTCCACGGTCTCCAGCCTCCACCACCTGCGGTCCCCAGGCGGCCCGGTCCCCGCTCCCGGCGCCCGTCGGCAGCCCTGCTCCAGGCCGGCTCCCCTGCTTCCTATACACCGCTCCCTGCCCTGGCTTCTGGCACCCGGGCCTCGCGCATGCGCATTAGGGCGCGCGCGCGGTCATTGACCCTCTCTTAAAGGGCCAGCGTCCACTGACAGGAAATTGAACACACAGGTACAGGGTATAAAGGGGTTTAATGTCCAAGTGGGCGGGGCCTGTTCTTCGTGTTTCCTAAGCTAGGAGTCAGGTCTCCTTGTGTCTCTGTGATATACTTACCTATCTCTCTTCTAGAGCCGCTCCTGCCTCGCCATCCGGTCCTGCCGATTCCCGAACCCCGAACGCTGACTATCTGCCATCCCGTCAGTCCGTACCATCTCTGATCCCTGTGGTGACCCGTCCTCTCGCTCCATCGGTTCCGGACTCTGCCTGACATCTCGGCCTCCGAACCTGAGCTCCGTCACCCGGACTACCATCAGTGACTCCGTGGTCCCAGGGACTTCTCCATTCCACTCTTTTGCACGGACTGTCCTGCTACCCGTAGTGCTCCGGCTACCGGACCCCTTGCCTTCATTAAGGTGTTCGGCCCAGTGGATCCACCTCCTGGGTCTGCCCGTCCACCTGGCCCTAACACCTATAGAATCAGTGTTTGTGAAAAAACTGTACGTGATGATATTTTTTCAATATTTTTACTGAGTCCAATGATCAAAAGTATGAAAAAAATCACATCCTTCAAAAATTTTTACCCTTGGAAACCTGTGTTATTATTACTATGCACGAGCCCTAAATTGTCTGAAAAACAACAAATATGCTGGTTGGATAGACCTTGACCCCACAATTCAACGGCCACAATTAAGGAGAAAAGTGCTAAGAGAGTTAAATTTGCCCCTGAAATAACCCATGATACGGGCCAAGGAGGGACACACCATTTTGATCCGAAAATAGCCCAACACCATGAGAGACGGGCAAATCCGTGAAAAGACAAAGTTCCAAGCTACAACTGACGCAGGATCTACAGCACATACGCCCATTGTAATTGTTCATGATTTCCGGCCACTACGCATTTCAGCCTTCAGGGACCTGGTAATTCGAATGCTATGTCCAGGAGTAGAGATGAGCGAACCGGTCCCGGTTCGGCTCGAGGTCGGTTCGCCGAACGGAGCTCCCGTTCGAGTTCGGCTCGTCGAACGTTCGACGAACCGAACTCGAGCCAATAGGAAACAATGGCAGGCAATCACAAACACAGTAAAACACCTAGAAAACACCCTCAAAGGTGTCCAAAAGGTGACAAACAACTCACAACACAACACAAACACATGGGAAAGTGACAAGGACATATACTCATGCGAAAACAAAACAGCTGGACAAGGAAAAAGAGGAGGACACACAGATATAGGCATGGCACGCCATTCTAAAATCATGTAAAACACCGCAAGGTGACTCCAAGCGGAGTCTCCCTTTTTTCCAAAAATTGGGTCCCACACACACCCACCCCTTCAGTGGCAGCAGTTGTGCCCCAGTTGTACACTTCACAGCTACATTTGCATCAAGCACATTCAAAAATACGCTATTCTTAACCGTCCCCAGGATGACACCGGGGTAGGTAGCAAAGTCTTTCCTGATCCCAGCTCTGTTCATCTTGGCTTCTTTTAAAAACACAGCAAGCAAGGGTTACTCCAAGCGGAGTCTCCCTTTTTTCCAAAAATTGGGCCACACAGACACCCACCCCATCAGTGGCAGCACTTGGGCCCTAGTTGCAAACAGGATGTTTTGATTTGCATCAAGCAAATTCAAAAATACGCCATAATTAACCGTCCCCAGGATGACACCGGGGTAGGTAGCAAAGTCTTTCCTGATCCCAGCTCTGTTCATCTTGGCTTCTTTTAAAAACACAGCAAGCAAGGGTTACTCCAAGCGGAGTCTCCCTTTTTTCCAAAAATTGGGCCACACAGACACCCACCCCATCAGTGGCAGGACTTGGGCCCTAGTTGCAAACAGGATGTTTTGATTTGCATCAAGCACATTCAAAAATACGCCATTCTTATCCGTCCCCAGGATGACACCGGGGTAGGTAGATAAAGTCTTTGCTGACCCATGACTTGTTCATCTTGGCTTCTTTTAAAAACACAGCAAGCAAGGGTTACTCCAAGCGGAGTCTCCCTTTTTTCCAAAAATTGGGCCACACAGACACCCACCCCATCAGTGGCAGCACTTGGGCCCTAGTTGCAAACAGGATGTTTTGATTTGCATCAAGCACATTCAAAAATACGCCATAATTAACCGTCCCCAGGATGACACCGGGGTAGGTAGCAAAGTCTTTCCTGATCCCAGCTCTGTTCATCTTGGCTTCTTTTAAAAACACAGCAAGCAAGGGTTACTCCAAGCGGAGTCTCCCTTTTTTCCAAAAATTGGGCCACACAGACACCCACCCCATCAGTGGCAGCACTTGGGCCCTAGTTGCAAACAGGATGTTTTGATTTGCATCAAGCACATTCAAAAATACGCCATAATTAACCGTCCCCAGGATGACACCGGGGTAGGTAGCAAAGTCTTTCCTGATCCCAGCTCTGTTCATCTTGGCTTCTTTTAAAAACACAGCAAGCAAGGGTTACTCCAAGCGGAGTCTCCCTTTTTTCCAAAAATTGGGCCACACAGACACCCACCCCATCAGTGGCAGCACTTGGGCCCTAGTTGCAAACAGGATGTTTTGATTTCCATCAAGCACATTCCAAAATTCGCCATAATTAACCGTCCCCAGGATGACACCGGGGTAGGTAGCAAAGTCTTTCCTGATCCCAGCTCTGTTCATCTTGGCTTCTTTTAAAAACACAGCAAGCAAGGGTTACTCCAAGCGGAGTCTCCCTTTTTTCCAAAAATTGGGCCACACAGACACCCACCCCATCAGTGGCAGCACTTGGGCCCTAGTTGCAAACAGGATGTTTTGATTTGCATCAAGCACATTCAAAAATACGCCATAATTAACCGTCCCCAGGATGACACCGGGGTAGGTAGCAAAGTCTTTCCTGATCCCAGCTCTGTTCATCTTGGCTTCTTTTAAAAACACAGCAAGCAAGGGTTACTCCAAGCGGAGTCTCCCTTTTTTCCAAAAATTGGGCCACACAGACACCCACCCCATCAGTGGCAGCACTTGGGCCCTAGTTGCAAACAGGATGTTTTGATTTGCATCAAGCACATTCAAAAATACGCCATAATTAACCGTCCCCAGGATGACACCGGGGTAGGTAGCAAAGTCTTTCCTGATCCCAGCTCTGTTCATCTTGGCTTCTTTTAAAAACACAGCAAGCAAGGGTTACTCCAAGCGGAGTCTCCCTTTTTTCCAAAAATTGGGCCCCACACACACCCACCCCTTCAGTGGCAGCAGTTGTGCCCCAGTTGTACACTTCACAGCTACATTTGCATCAAGCACATTCAAAAATACGCTATTCTTAACCGTCCCCAGGATGACACCGGGGTAGGTAGCAAAGTCTTTCCTGATCCCAGCTCTGTTCATCTTGGCTTCTTTTAAAAACACAGCAAGCAAGGGTTACTCCAAGCGGAGTCTCCCTTTTTTCCAAAAATTGGGCCACACAGACACCCACCCCATCAGTGGCAGCACTTGGGCCCTAGTTGCAAACAGGATGTTTTGATTTGCATCAAGCACATTCAAAAATACGCCATAATTAACCGTCCCCAGGATGACACCGGGGTAGGTAGCAAAGTCTTTCCTGATCCCAGCTCTGTTCATCTTGGCTTCTTTTAAAAACACAGCAAGCAAGGGTTACTCCAAGCGGAGTCTCCCTTTTTTCCAAAAATTGGGCCCCAAACACACCCACCCCTTCAGTGGCAGCAGTTGTGCCCCAGTTGTACACTTCACAGCTACATTTACATCAAGCACATTCAAAAATACGCTATTCTTAACCGTCCCCAGGATGACACCGGGGTAGGTAGCAAAGTCTTTCCTGATCCCAGCTCTGTTCATCTTGGCTTCTTTTAAAAACACAGCAAGCAAGGGTTACTCCAAGCGGAGTCTCCCTTTTTTCCAAAAATTGGGCCACACAGACACCCACCCCATCAGTGGCAGCACTTGGGCCCTAGTTGCAAACAGGATGTTTTGATTTGCATCAAGCACATTCAAAAATACGCCATAATTAACCGTCCCCAAGATGACACCGGGGTAGGTAGCAAAGTCTTTCCTGATCCCAGCTCTGTTCATCTTGGCTTCTTTTAAAAACACAGCAAGCAAGGGTTACTCCAAGCGGAGTCTCCCTTTTTTCCAAAAATTGGGCCCCACACACACCCACCCCTTCAGTGGCAGCAGTTGTGCCCCAGTTGTACACTTCACAGCTACATTTGCATCAAGCACATTCAAAAATACGCTATTCTTAACCGTCCCCAGGATGACACCGGGGTAGGTAGCAAAGTCTTTCCTGATCCCAGCTCTGTTCATCTTGGCTTCTTTTAAAAACACAGCAAGCAAGGGTTACTCCAAGCGGAGTCTCCCTTTTTTCCAAAAATTGGGCCACACAGACACCCACCCCATCAGTGGCAGCACTTGGGCCCTAGTTGCAAACAGGATGTTTTGATTTGCATCAAGCACATTCCAAATCAACAAGCATTTACTCTCCCCAGGATGACACAGGGGTAGTAAATTCCTTATGGATCCATGACTTGTTCATTTTGATGACATTGTCACTGGACAGACGCGTGCGCTTATCTGTCAGCACACACCCAGCAGCACTGAATACACGTTCAGAGACAACGCTGGCAGCTGGACACGACAAAATCTCCAAGGCGTAACTGGAGAGCTCTGGCCATTTTTCTAGGTTTGAAGCCCAAAAGGAGCAAGGCTCCAGTTGCACAGTCATGGCATCGATGTTCATTTGGAGATACTCCTGTATCATCCTCTCCAGCCGTTGAGTATGTGTCAGACTTGTTGTCTCTGGTGGCCTTGCAAAAGAGGGTCTAAAAAAATTATGAAAAGATTCCATAAAATTGCTGTTACCGGCACCAGATACGGTCCTACTGGTACGGGTAGACTGTTGAAGATGACGAGACCGTCCCATGTTTGTCAAGTTACAACTGGGAGATTCCCTCCCTGCACCTGCACGGTTGTTTGGTGGAAAAGCCGAGCTAAGATCGAGTAACAGCTTCTGCTGATACTCCTGCATACGTGCGTCCCTTTCTATGGCTGGAATTATGTCACAAAATTTGGACTTGTACCGGGGATCTAATAGTGTGGCAATCCAGTAGTCATCATCACTTCTAATTTTGACAATACGACTGTCATGTTGGAGGTAGTGCAACAAAAAGGCACTCATGTGTCTTGCGCAGCCATGCGGACCAAGTCCACGCTGTGTTTGTGGCATAGAGGTGCTACCCGTTCTTTCTTCCTCTGACATCTCCCCCCAACCTCTTTCAACTGAAATTTGACTAAGGTCTCCCTCATCCGCTGAGTCTTCCATGTCCATGGACAGTTCGTCCTCCATTTCTTCATGTTCTCCTGCACCTTGCTCAACATTTCGCCTGCTACTATGCGCCCTTGTCGATCCCTGTTCCCCATGGTCCCATGCCTGCTGCGTTGGTGATGATGAACGTCTGGACCTTGGTGATGTTGTTGTCCCTTGCGCATATGAATCCTCCTGTAGTCCCTCCCCTTCATGTTGTCCCACCCCCTGACTCCGAATAGTGTTTAGCGTGTGCTCCAGCATGTAAATGACTGGAATCGTCATGCTGATAATGGCATTGTCAGAGCTAAACATATTCGTCGCCATGTCGAAACTGTGCAGAAGGGTGCATAGGTCCTTGATCTGAGACCACTCCATCAGGGTGATCTGCCCCACCTCTGCATCTCGTTGGCCCAGGCTATACGTCATGACGTATTGCACCAGGGCTCTGCGGTGCTGCCACAGTCGCTGTAACATGTGGAGAGTTGAATTCCAGCGTGTCGCCACATCGCATTTCAGGCGATGAACCGGCAGGCCGAAAGACTTCTGGAGCGATGCAAGTCGCTCTGCTGCGGCGCTTGAACGGCGGAAGTGAGCTGACAGTTTTCGTGCCCTGTTCAGAAGGCCATCTAGGCCGGGATAGTGTGTTAAAAATTGCTGGACGACAAGGTTCAACACGTGAGCCATACAAGGTACGTGTGTCACAATGCCCAGGCGAAGTGCCGCACCCAGGTTTGCAGCATTGTCGCACACGGCCTTACCAGGCTGCAGGTTGAGTGGAGACAACCATTTATTAAACTCGGACCGCAGAGCTGACCACAACTCCTCAGCTGTGTGACTCTTATTCCCAAGACATGTCAAGCTAAAGACCGCCTGATGCCGTTGCGCTCTGCTGCCAGCATAGTAATGAGGCGTGCGTGATTCCTTCTGCGCAGTGAGAACGCTGGTGGCCTGACCAGGCAGGCTTGGGGCGGAGGTGGAGGACCCAGATGAGGTGGAGGATGCAGAAGCTGTGGAGGAACTTGGACAGACAGAGGATTGACACACAAGTCGTGGGGACGGCAAGACTTGTGCAGCAGACCCTTCACCATCTATCACCATAGTTACCCAGTGCCCAGTCAGCGACATGTAACGTCCCTGTCCATGCTTACTGGTCCAAGTATCGGTGGTGAAATGCACCTGTTCACACACAGAGTTTCTCAAGGAAGCGGTGATGTTGTGTGCGACATGCTGGTGTAGCGCGGGCACACCTTTCTTAGAGAAGTAGTGGCGACTAGGCATCTGGTACTGGGGCACAGCGACAGACATAAGGTCTCTAAAATCCTGTGTGTCCACTAGGCGGAAAGGCAGCATTTCGGTAGACAACAGCTTACAGAGGGATAGAGTCAACCTCTTAGCTTTGTCATGGGTCGGAGGAAGTGGCCTTTTATTTGACCACATCTGAGGGACAGAGATCTGGCTGCTGTGTGTAGACGGTGTTGAGTAGGGTGTCCCTGGAAAAATGCAGGTTTGTGAGGAAAGTGCAGGCGGAGACATGATGTTGCCTTCATCCAACGTTGGTGCTATCGATGTCTGAGAGAGCTGTACACACTCACTTGTTTCCCCTTCCAAACCAACTGACGACCTTACAAGCAAACTGCCTGTTGCGGTTACAGTGGTGGAAGTTTGGCGTGGAAAAACAGGTGTGACAGCTGTCCCCACAGTCCTAGAAGATGAAGAGCGCGCGGATGCACTGGAAGGGGCGGGCGGTGGATGGTTCGCTCTTGCAGCATTGCAGCACAGTGAGCTTCCTACCGGGACCTATGATATTTATTCATGTGACGATTCATGGAAGAAGTTGTCAAAGTGCTGAGGTTTTGACCTCTACTAAGAGAATCATGACAAATTTTACATATCACATGATTTGGGCGATCTTTTTCTATGTCAAAAAAGGACCAGGCTAGGCAAGGCTTAGAGGCCATGCGACCTGTTGATCCACCCCGAATAATGCTCATAGGCAGAGTGGTGGCTGAGGATGCAGTTGTAGACGTGCTACCAGTGCTCCGACTCTGTCCAGGAAGGCGCAAGGTAACTTCGTCGTCGGTTGCATCCTCCTCCACCGCCTCTGTTGACCTCCTCGAGTGCCTGACTGGGGGTTGACAGTAGGTGGGATCTAGAACTTCATCATCAATTGTTGTGTTTGCACTCCCCTCCCCCTCAGACCGAGCCTCTTCTTGCCCTGACCGAATATTTAAGTTGTCATCCCAATCGGGTATCTGCGTCTCATCTTCATCTGTATGTTCCTCATTGTCTATAACCACAGGTGTTACAGTTTGTGACAAAGGGTCAACATTATGCTCAGAAACTTGGTCCTCACAGCCTGAATCAGAGTCACAAAGGTTCTGGGCATCACTGCAGACCATTTCCTGTTCTGTATTCACTGTAGCTTGGGAGCAGACCTCTGATTCCCAGGCTATAGTGTGACTGAACAGCTCTGCAGACTCAGCCATCTCAGTTCCACCATACTGTGCAGGGCTGATGGAGACTTCAGAGCTGGGAGAAATCAAGTGTGATTGGGATGACAACTCAGAGGACTGGTGTTTTTTGGATGCGGTACTTGAAGTGGCTGAGAGGGCACTTGTTGGACCACTTGAGATCCATTCAAGCATTTTCCTTTTTTGCCCATCATCTACCTTTCTTCCTGTTGTTCGTGTCCGTAAAAAAGGGAGCACATCGGATTGTCCACGGTAAGTAGTAGACATCTTACTTTTGCTGGTAGATGGTCTATCTTCAGCAGATGATAATGGAGCTTTGCCACTTTCCCCACAGACAAAACCTTTTTTGCCTTTTCCACCACGCCTCTTCCCCTTTCCACCAGCATCTGTCATTTTGCCACTCATGTTGATTGCGACAAGATTGTGGACTGAAAATGTGGTAGTAAAAATTGAGAGGTGGTGAAGATTGCAGTGGTGGTCTAGCTTTATTAACAGCAGAATAATAAAGAATAAATATCCCTGACAATGCAACTTATTTATAATGAGTTGGAGTGTGCAACGCAGGCAGATGCGCTCTGCAAATGTCTTGGCACTAGTGGGACTATAGCAAAGTCCAATAGCCACGTATAGGATGCCACTAGGTACACTGAGTGTTTGCTAGTATAATGGCTAAGTTAAAATTAGTTGGAGTGTGCAACGCAGGCAGATGCGCTCTGCAAATGTCTTGGCACTAGTGGGACTATAGCAAAGTCCAATAGCCACGTATAGGATGCCACTAGGTACACTGAGTGTTTGCTAGTATAATGGCTTACTTATAATTAGTTGGAGTGTGCAATGCAGGCAGATGCGCTCTGCAAATGTCTTGGCACTAGTGGGACTATAGCAAGGTCCAATAGCCACGTATAGGATGCCACTAGGTACACTGAGTGTTTGCTAGTATAATGGCTTACTTATAATTAGTTGGAGTGTGCAACGCAGGCAGATGCGCTCTGCAAATGTCTTGGCACTAGTGGGACTATAGCAAGGTCCAATAGCCACGTATAGGATGCCACTAGGTACACTGAATGTTTGCTAGTATAATGGCTTACTTATAATTAGTTGGAGTGTGCAACGCAGGCAGATGCGCTCTGCAAATGTCTTGGCACTAGTGGGACTATAGCAAAGTCCAATAGCCACGTATAGGATGCCACTAGGTACACTGAGTGTTTGCTAGTATAATGGCTTACTTATAATTAGTTGGAGTGTGCAACGCAGGCAGATGCGCTCTGCAAATGTCTTGGCACTAGTGGGACTATAGCAAAGTCCAATAGCCACAGATAGGATGCCACTAGGTACACTGAGTGTTTGCTAGTAAAATTGCTTAGTTTAAAAAAGTTGGAGTGTGCAATGCAGGCAGACGTGCTCTGCAAATGTCTTTGCACTAGTGGGACTATAGCAAAGTCCAATAGCCACAGATAGGATGCCACTAGGTACACTGAGTGTTTGCTAGTATAATGGCTTACTTATAATTAGTTGGAGTGTGCAACGCAGGCAGATGCCCTCTGCAAATGTCTTGGCACTAGTGGGACTATAGCAAAGTCCAATAGCCACGTATAGGATGCCACTAGGTACACTGAGTGTTTGCTAGTAAAATTGCTTAGTTTAAAAAAGTTGGAGTGTGCAATGCAGGCAGACGTGCTCTGCAAATGTCTTTGCACTAGTGGGACTATAGCAAAGTCCAATAGCCACAGATAGGATGCCACTAGGTACACTGAGTGTTTGCTAGTATAATGGCTTACTTATAATTAGTTGGAGTGTGCAACGCAGGCAGATGCGCTCTGCAAATGTCTTGGCACTAGTGGGACTATAGCAAAGTCCAATAGCCACGTATAGGATGCCACTAGGTACACTGAGTGTTTGCTAGTATAATGGCTTACTTATAATTAGTTGGAGTGTGCAATGCAGGCAGACGTGCTCTGCAAATGTCTTTGCACTAGTGGGACTATAGCAAAGTCCAATAGCCACAGATAGGATGCCACTAGGTACACTGAGTGTTTGCTAGTATAATGGCTTACTTATAATTAGTTGGAGTGTGCAACGCAGGCAGATGCCCTCTGCAAATGTCTTGGCACTAGTGGGACTATAGCAAAGTCCAATAGCCACGTATAGGATGCCACTAGGTACACTGAGTGTTTGCTAGTAAAATTGCTTAGTTTAAAAAAGTTGGAGTGTGCAATGCAGGCAGACGTGCTCTGCAAATGTCTTTGCACTAGTGGGACTATAGCAAAGTCCAATAGCCACAGATAGGATGCCACTAGGTACACTGAGTGTTTGCTAGTATAATGGCTTACTTATAATTAGTTGGAGTGTGCAACGCAGGCAGATGCGCTCTGCAAATGTCTTGGCACTAGTGGGACTATAGCAAAGTCCAATAGCCACGTATAGGATGCCACTAGGTACACTGAGTGTTTGCTAGTATAATGGCTAAGTTAAAATTAGTTGGAGTGTGCAACGCAGGCAGATGCGCTCTGCAAATGTCTTGGCACTAGTGGGACTATAGCAAAGTCCAATAGCCACAGATAGGATGCCACTAGGTACACTGAGTGTTTGCTAGTATAATGGCTTACTTATAATTAGTTGGAGTGTGCAACGCAGGCAGATGCGCTCTGCAAATGTCTTGGCACTAGTGGGACTATAGCAAGGTCCAATAGCCACGTATAGGATGCCACTAGGTACACTGAGTGTTTGCTAGTATAATGGCTTACTTATAATTAGTTGGAGTGTGCAACGCAGGCAGATGTGCTCTGCAAATGTCTTGGCACTAGTGGGACTATAGCAAGGTCCAATAGCCACGTATAGGATGCCACTAGGTACACTGAATGTTTGCTAGTATAATGGCTTACTTATAATTAGTTGGAGTGTGCAACGCAGGCAGATGCGCTCTGCAAATGTCTTGGCACTAGTGGGACTATAGCAAAGTCCAATAGCCACAGATAGGATGCCACTAGGTACACTGAGTGTTTGCTAGTATAATGGCTTACTTATAATTAGTTGGAGTGTGCAACGCAGGCAGATGCGCTCTGCAAATGTCTTGGCACTAGTGGGACTATAGCAAAGTCCAATAGCCACGTATAGGATGCCACTAGGTACACTGAGTGTTTGCTAGTAAAATTGCTTAGTTTAAAAAAGTTGGAGTGTGCAATGCAGGCAGACGTGCTCTGCAAATGTCTTTGCACTAGTGGGACTATAGCAAAGTCCAATAGCCACAGATAGGATGCCACTAGGTACACTGAGTGTTTGCTAGTATAATGGCTTACTTATAATTAGTTGGAGTGTGCAACGCAGGCAGATGCCCTCTGCAAATGTCTTGGCACTAGTGGGACTATAGCAAAGTCCAATAGCCACGTATAGGATGCCACTAGGTACACTGAGTGTTTGCTAGTAAAATTGCTTAGTTTAAAAAAGTTGGAGTGTGCAATGCAGGCAGACGTGCTCTGCAAATGTCTTTGCACTAGTGGGACTATAGCAAAGTCCAATAGCCACAGATAGGATGCCACTAGGTACACTGAGTGTTTGCTAGTATAATGGCTTACTTATAATTAGTTGGAGTGTGCAACACAGGCAGATGCGCTCTGCAAATGTCTTGGCACTAGTGGGACTATAGCAAAGTCCAATAGGCACGTATAGGATGCCACTAGGTACACTGAGTGTTTGCTAGTATAATGGCTAAGTTAAAATTAGTTGGAGTGTGCAACGCAGGCAGATGCGCTCTGCAAATGTCTTGGCACTAGTGGGACTATAGCAAAGTCCAATAGCCACGTATAGGATGCCACTAGGTACACTGAGTGTTTGCTAGTAAAATTGCTTAGTTTAAAAAAGTTGGAGTGTGCAATGCAGGCAGACGTGCTCTGCAAATGTCTTTGCACTAGTGGGACTATAGCAAAGTCCAATAGCCACAGATAGGATGCCACTAGGTACACTGAGTGTTTGCTAGTATAATGGCTTAGTTATAATGAGTTGGAGTGTGCAGAGGACAGGAGGGTACAGTGGCAGGATTGTGGTGCTCTGGGTAGAGGAATGGAAGCCTGCCTTTCTATTCCCTCCTAATGGTGAAATGCAGGGAGGAAATCCCTGACCTTGGCTACACAGATGCTGTTGCTGTTTGCAGGACCTGTCACCTATGGCTCTCTGACCCTGCCGGTTTGAGCCCTTAAAAGGACTGCTATAAAGTGCTCTCCCTATGCTGTCTAACGCTGTGTATGCAGCGCATACAGCTGTATCGGCTATAGGACTCAGGAGGACGGAGCTGCGACAGTGATGTCTGACACCAAAGACGCAGAAGGCAGATAATGGCGTCCGTGAAGAAAATGTCCGGTTTTATAATGCAGGGATGACCGTTACAAGAGTTAGGCCTTTGTTTCAGGTATACCCCCAGTGGTAAATTTTTTCGCCCATTCTTTGCAGAATGGACATTACAACGACAGGAGACCCGCTCCTTTGCAATGGGAACAATGTTTTGAGGCCCTCATGCACGTCTCTATGCAGGGACAACGTGGAGCCTCCCAATTTTTGGCTGCCCTGCCTAAGGGCTATACTAAAATAGACCCACTTCCTTACAATGGGAATTATATTATATTATACTAGCAAACACTCAGTGTACCTAGTGGCATCCTATACGTGGCTATTGGACCTTGCTATAGTCCCACTAGTGCCAAGACATTTGCAGAGCGCATCTGCCTGCGTTGCACACTCCAACTAATTATAAGTAAGCCATTATACTAGCAAACACTCAGTGTACCTAGTGGCATCCTATACGTGGCTATTGGACCTTGCTATAGTCCCACTAGTGCCAAGACATTTGCAGAGCGCATCTGCCTGCGTTGCACACTCCAACTAATTATAAGTAAGCCATTATACTAGCAAACACTCAGTGTACCTAGTGGCATCCTATCTGTGGCTATTGGACTTTGCTATAGTCCCACTAGTGCCAAGACATTTGCAGAGCGCATCTGCCTGCGTTGCACACTCCAACTAATTATAAGTAAGCCATTATACTAGCAAACACTCAGTGTACCTAGTGGCATCCTATACGTGGCTATTGGACCTTGCTATAGTCCCACTAGTGCCAAGACATTTGCAGAGCGCATCTGCCTGCGTTGCACACTCCAACTAATTATAAGTAAGCCATTATACTAGCAAACACTGAGTGTACCTAGTGGCATCCTATACGTGGCTATTGGACCTTGCTATAGTCCCACTAGTGCCAAGACATTTGCAGAGCGCATCTGCCTGCGTTGCACACTCCAACTAATTATAAGTAAGCCATTATACTAGCAAAAACTCAGTGTACCTAGTGGCATCCTATCTGTGGCTATTGGACTTTGCTATAGTCCCACTAGTGCAAAGACATTTGCAGAGCACGTCTGCCTGCATTGCACACTCCAACTTTTTTAAACTAAGCCATTATACTAGCAAACACTCAGTGTACCTAGTGGCATCCTATACGTGGCTATTGGACTTTGCTATAGTCCCACTAGTGCCAAGACATTTGCAGAGCGCATCTGCCTGCGTTGCACACTCCAACTAATTATAAGTAAGCCATTATACTAGCAAGCACTCAGTGTACCTAGTGGCATCCTATACGTGGCTATTGGACCTTGCTATAGTCCCACTAGTGCCAAGACATTTGCAGAGCGCATCTGCCTGCGTTGCACACTCCAACTAATTATAAGTAAGCCATTATACTAGTAAACACTCAGTGTACCTAGTGGCATCCTATACGTGGCTATTGGACTTTGCTATAGTCCCACTAGTGCCAAGACATTTGCAGAGCGCATCTGCCTGCGTTGCACACTCCAACTAATTATAAGTAAGCCATTATACTAGCAAACACTCAGTGTACCTAGTGGCATCCTATACGTGGCTATTGGACCTTGCTATAGTCCCACTAGTGCCAAGACATTTGCAGAGCGCATCTGCCTGCGTTGCACACTCCAACTAATTATAAGTAAGCCATTATACTAGCAAACACTCAGTGTACCTAGTGGCATCCTATCTGTGGCTATTGGACTTTGCTATAGTCCCACTAGTGCCAAGACATTTGCAGAGCGCATCTGCCTGCGTTGCACACTCCAACTAATTATAAGTAAGCCATTATACTAGCAAACACTCAGTGTACCTAGTGGCATCCTATACGTGGCTATTGGACTTTGCTATAGTCCCACTAGTGCCAAGACATTTGCAGAGCGCATCTGCCTGCGTTGCACACTCCAACTAATTATAAGTAAGCCATTATACTAGCAAACACTCAGTGTACCTAGTGGCATCCTATACGTGGCTATTGGACCTTGCTATAGTCCCACTAGTGCCAAGACATTTGCAGAGCGCATCTGCCTGCGTTGCACACTCCAACTAATTTTAACTTAGCCATTATTCTAGCAAACACTCAGTGTACCTAGTGGCATCCTATACGTGGCTATTGGACTTTGCTATAGTCCCACTAGTGCCAAGACATTTGCAGAGCGCATCTGCCTGCATTGCACACTCCAACTAATTATAAGTAAGCCATTATACTAGCAAACACTCAGTGTACCTAGTGGCATCCTATACGTGGCTATTGGACTTTGCTATAGTCCCACTAGTGCCAAGACATTTGCAGAGCGCATCTGCCTGCGTTGCACACTCCAACTAATTTTAACTTAGCCATTATACTAGCAAACACTCAGTGTACCTAGTGGCATCCTATACGTGGCTATTGGACTTTGCTATAGTCCCACTAGTGCCAAGACATTTGCAGAGCGCATCTGCCTGCGTTGCACACTCCAACTCATTATAAATAAGTTGCATTGTCAGGGATATTTATTCTTTATTATTCTGCTGTTAATAAAGCTAGACCACCACTGCAATCTTCACCACCTCTCAATTTTTACTACCACATTTTCAGTCCACAATCTTGTCGCAATCAACATGAGTGGCAAAATGACAGATGCTGGTGGAAAGGGGAAGAGGCGTGGTGGAAAAGGCAAAAAAGGTTTTGTCTGTGGGGAAAGTGGCAAAGCTCCATTATCATCTGCTGAAGATAGACCATCTACCAGCAAAAGTAAGATGTCTACTACTTACCGTGGACAATCCGATGTGCTCCCTTTTTTACGGACACGAACAACAGGAAGAAAGGTAGATGATGGGCAAAAAAGGAAAATGCTTGAATGGATCTCAAGTGGTCCAACAAGTGCCCTCTCAGCCACTTCAAGTACCGCATCCAAAAAACACCAGTCCTCTGAGTTGTCATCCCAATCACACTTGATTTCTCCCAGCTCTGAAGTCTCCATCAGCCCTGCACAGTATGGTGGAACTGAGATGGCTGAGTCTGCAGAGCTGTTCAGTCACACTATAGCCTGGGAATCAGAGGTCTGCTCCCAAGCTACAGTGAATACAGAACAGGAAATGGTCTGCAGTGATGCCCAGAACCTTTGTGACTCTGATTCAGGCTGTGAGGACCAAGTTTCTGAGCATAATGTTGACCCTTTGTCACAAACTGTAACACCTGTGGTTATAGACAATGAGGAACATACTGATGAAGATGAGACGCAGATACCCGATTGGGATGACAACTTAAATATTCGGTCAGGGCAAGAAGAGGCTCGGTCTGAGGGGGAGGGGAGTGCAAACACAACAATTGATGATGAAGTTCTAGATCCCACCTACTGTCAACCCCCAGTCAGGCACTCGAGGAGGTCAACAGAGGCGGTGGAGGAGGATGCAACCGACGACGAAGTTACCTTGCGCCTTCCTGGACAGAGTCGGAGCACTGGTAGCACGTCTACAACTGCATCCTCAGCCACCACTCTGCCTATGAGCATTATTCGGGGTGGATCAACAGGTCGCATGGCCTCTAAGCCTTGCCTAGCCTGGTCCTTTTTTGACATAGAAAAAGATCGCCCAAATCATGTGATATGTAAAATTTGTCATGATTCTCTTAGTAGAGGTCAAAACCTCAGCACTTTGACAACTTCTTCCATGAATCGTCACATGAATAAATATCATAGGTCCCGGTAGGAAGCTCACTGTGCTGCAATGCTGCAAGAGCGAACCATCCACCGCCCGCCCCTTCCAGTGCATCCGCGCGCTCTTCATCTTCTAGGACTGTGGGGACAGCTGTCACACCTGTTTTTCCACGCCAAACTTCCACCACTGTAACCGCAACAGGCAGTTTGCTTGTAAGGTCGTCAGTTGGTTTGGAAGGGGAAACAAGTGAGTGTGTACAGCTCTCTCAGACATCGATAGCACCAACGTTGGATGAAGGCAACATCATGTCTCCGCCTGCACTTTCCTCACAAACCTGCATTTTTCCAGGGACACCCTACTCAACACCGTCTACACACAGCAGCCAGATCTCTGTCCCTCAGATGTGGTCAAATAAAAGGCCACTTCCTCCGACCCATGACAAAGCTAAGA
The DNA here is from genome assembly GCF_048569485.1 of Anomaloglossus baeobatrachus. NCBI lineage: Eukaryota > Metazoa > Chordata > Amphibia > Anura > Aromobatidae > Anomaloglossus > Anomaloglossus baeobatrachus. The sequence continues at coordinate 126,112 of NW_027442185.1, read as the reverse complement.
GGTTGACTCTATCCCTCTGTAAGCTGTTGTCTACCGAAATGCTGCCTTTCCGCCTAGTGGACACACAGGATTTTAGAGACCTTATGTCTGTCGCTGTGCCCCAGTACCAGATGCCTAGTCGCCACTACTTCTCTAAGAAAGGTGTGCCCGCGCTACACCAGCATGTCGCACACAACATCACCGCTTCCTTGAGAAACTCTGTGTGTGAACGGGTGCATTTCACCACCGATACTTGGACCAGTAAGCATGGACAGGGACGTTACATGTCGCTGACTGGGCACTGGGTAACTATGGTGATAGATGGTGAAGGGTCTGCTGCACAAGTCTTGCCGTCCCCACGACTTGTGTGTCAATCCTCTGTCTGTCCAAGTTCCTCCACAGCTTCTGCATCCTCCACCTCATCTGGGTCCTCCACCTCCGCCCCAAGCCTGCCTGGTCAGGCCACCAGCGTTCTCACTGCGCAGAAGGAATCACGCACGCCTCATTACTATGCTGGCAGCAGAGCGCAACGGCATCAGGCGGTCTTTAGCTTGACATGTCTTGGGAATAAGAGTCACACAGCTGAGGAGTTGTGGTCAGCTCTGCGGTCCGAGTTTAATAAATGGTTGTCTCCACTCAACCTGCAGCCTGGTAAGGCCGTGTGCGACAATGCTGCAAACCTGGGTGCGGCACTTCGCCTGGGCATTGTGACACACGTACCTTGTATGGCTCACGTGTTGAACCTTGTCGTCCAGCAATTTTTAACACACTATCCCGGCCTAGATGGCCTTCTGAACAGGGCACGAAAACTGTCAGCTCACTTCCGCCGTTCAAGCGCCGCAGCAGAGCGACTTGCATCGCTCCAGAAGTCTTTCGGCCTGCCGGTTCATCGCCTGAAATGCGATGTGGCGACACGCTGGAATTCAACTCTCCACATGTTACAGCGACTGTGGCAGCACCGCAGAGCCCTGGTGCAATACATCATGACGTATAGCCTGGGCCAACGAGATGCAGAGGTGGGGCAGATCACCCTGATGGAGTGGTCTCAGATCAAGGACCTATGCACCCTTCTGCACAGTTTCGACATGGCGACGAATATGTTTAGCTCTGACAATGCCATTATCAGCATGACGATTCCAGTCATTTACATGCTGGAGCACACGCTAAACACTATTCGGAGTCAGGGGGTGGGACAACATGAAGGGGAGGGACTACAGGAGGATTCATATGCGCAAGGGACAACAACATCACCAAGGTCCAGACGTTCATCATCACCAACGCAGCAGGCATGGGACCATGAGGAACAGGGATCGACAAGGGCGCATAGTAGCAGGCGAAATGTTGAGCAAGGTGCAGGAGAACATGAAGAAATGGAGGACGAACTGTCCATGGACATGGAAGACTCAGCGGATGAGGGAGACCTTGGTCAAATTTCAGTTGAAAGAGGTTGGGGGGAGATGTCAGAGGAAGAAAGAACGGGTAGCACCTCTATGCCACAAACACAGCGTGGACTTGGTCCGCATGGCTGCGCAAGACACATGAGTGCCTTTTTGTTGCACTACCTCCAACATGACAGTCGTATTGTCAAAATTAGAAGTGATGATGACTACTGGATTGCCACACTATTAGATCCCCGGTACAAGTCCAAATTTTGTGACATAATTCCAGCCATAGAAAGGGACGCACGTATGCAGGAGTATCAGCAGAAGCTGTTACTCGATCTTAGCTCGGCTTTTCCACCAAACAACCGTGCAGGTGCAGGGAGGGAATCTCCCAGTTGTAACTTGACAAACATGGGACGGTCTCGTCATCTTCAACAGTCTACCCGTACCAGTAGGACCGTATCTGGTGCCGGTAACAGCAATTTTATGGAATCTTTTCATAATTTTTTTAGACCCTCTTTTGCAAGGCCACCAGAGACAACAAGTCTGACACATACTCAACGGCTGGAGAGGATGATACAGGAGTATCTCCAAATGAACATCGATGCCATGACTGTGCAACTGGAGCCTTGCTCCTTTTGGGCTTCAAACCTAGAAAAATGGCCAGAGCTCTCCAGTTACGCCTTGGAGATTTTGTCGTGTCCAGCTGCCAGCGTTGTCTCTGAACGTGTATTCAGTGCTGCTGGGTGTGTGCTGACAGATAAGCGCACGCGTCTGTCCAGTGACAATGTGGACAGACTGACGTTCATCAAAATGAACAAGTCATGGATCCATAAGGAATTTACTACCCCTGTGTCATCCTGGGGAGAGTAAATGCTTGTTGATTTGGAATGTGCTTGATGCAAATCAAAACATCCTGTTTGCAACTAGGGCCCAAGTGCTGCCACTGATGGGGTGGGTGTCTGTGTGGCCCAATTTTTGGAAAAAAGGGAGACTCCGCTTGGAGTAACCCTTGCTTGCTGTGTTTTTAAAAGAAGCCAAGATGAACAGAGCTGGGATCAGGAAAGACTTTGCTACCTACCCCGGTGTCATCCTGGGGACGGTTAAGAATAGCGTATTTTTGAATGTGCTTGATGCAAATGTAGCTGTGAAGTGTACAACTGGGGCACAACTGCTGCCACTGAAGGGGTGGGTGTGTGTGGGGCCCAATTTTTGGAAAAAAGGGAGACTCCGCTTGGAGTAACCCTTGCTTGCTGTGTTTTTAAAAGAAGCCAAGATGAACAGAGCTGGGATCAGGAAAGACTTTGCTACCTACCCCGGTGTCATCCTGGGGACGGTTAATTATGGCGTATTTTTGAATGTGCTTGATGCAAATCAAAACATCCTGTTTGCAACTAGGGCCCAAGTGCTGCCACTGATGGGGTGGGTGTCTGTGTGGCCCAATTTTTGGAAAAAAGGGAGACTCCGCTTGGAGTAACCCTTGCTTGCTGTGTTTTTAAAAGAAGCCAAGATGAACAGAGCTGGGATCAGGAAAGACTTTGCTACCTACCCCGGTGTCATCCTGGGGACGGTTAAGAATAGCGTATTTTTGAATGTGCTTGATGCAAATGTAGCTGTGAAGTGTACAACTGGGGCACAACTGCTGCCACTGAAGGGGTGGGTGTGTGTGGGGCCCAATTTTTGGAAAAAAGGGAGACTCCGCTTGGAGTAACCCTTGCTTGCTGTGTTTTTAAAAGAAGCCAAGATGAACAGAGCTGGGATCAGGAAAGACTTTGCTACCTACCCCGGTGTCATCCTGGGGACGGTTAATTATGGCGTATTTTTGAATGTGCTTGATGCAAATCAAAACATCCTGTTTGCAACTAGGGCCCAAGTGCTGCCACTGATGGGGTGGGTGTCTGTGTGGCCCAATTTTTGGAAAAAAGGGAGACTCCACTTGGAGTAACCCTTGCTTGCTGTGTTTTTAAAAGAAGCCAAGATGAACAGAGCTGGGATCAGGAAAGACTTTGCTACCTACCCCGGTGTCATCCTGGGGACGGTTAAGAATAGCGTATTTTTGAATGTGCTTGATGCAAATGTAGCTGTGAAGTGTACAACTGGGGCACAACTGCTGCCACTGAAGGGGTGGGTGTGTGTGGGGCCCAATTTTTGGAAAAAAGGGAGACTCCGCTTGGAGTAACCCTTGCTTGCTGTGTTTTTAAAAGAAGCCAAGATGAACAGAGCTGGGATCAGGAAAGACTTTGCTACCTACCCCGGTGTCATCCTGGGGACGGTTAATTATGGCGTATTTTTGAATGTGCTTGATGCAAATCAAAACATCCTGTTTGCAACTAGGGCCCAAGTGCTGCCACTGATGGGGTGGGTGTCTGTGTGGCCCAATTTTTGGAAAAAAGGGAGACTCCGCTTGGAGTAACCCTTGCTTGCTGTGTTTTTAAAAGAAGCCAAGATGAACAGAGCTGGGATCAGGAAAGACTTTGCTACCTACCCCGGTGTCATCCTGGGGACGGTTAATTATGGCGTATTTTTGAATGTGCTTGATGCAAATCAAAACATCCTGTTAGCAACTAGGGCCCAAGTGCTTCCACTGATGGGGTGGGTGTCTGTGTGGCCCAATTTTTGGAAAAAAGGGAGACTCCGCTTGGAGTAACCCTTGCTTGCTGTGTTTTTAAAAGAAGCCAAGATGAACAGAGCTGGGATCAGGAAAGACTTTGCTACCTACCCCGGTGTCATCCTGGGGACGGTTAATTATGGCGAATTTTGGAATGTGCTTGATGGAAATCAAAACATCCTGTTTGCAACTAGGGCCCAAGTGCTGCCACTGATGGGGTGGGTGTCTGTGTGGCCCAATTTTTGGAAAAAAGGGAGACTCCGCTTGGAGTAACCCTTGCTTGCTGTGTTTTTAAAAGAAGCCAAGATGAACAGAGCTGGGATCAGGAAAGACTTTGCTACCTACCCCGGTGTCATCCTGGGGACGGTTAATTATGGCGTATTTTTGAATGTGCTTGATGCAAATCAAAACATCCTGTTTGCAACTAGGGCCCAAGTGCTGCCACTGATGGGGTGGGTGTCTGTGTGGCCCAATTTTTGGAAAAAAGGGAGACTCCGCTTGGAGTAACCCTTGCTTGCTGTGTTTTTAAAAGAAGCCAAGATGAACAGAGCTGGGATCAGGAAAGACTTTGCTACCTACCCCGGTGTCATCCTGGGGACGGTTAATTATGGCGTATTTTTGAATGTGCTTGATGCAAATCAAAACATCCTGTTTGCAACTAGGGCCCAAGTGCTGCCACTGATGGGGTGGGTGTCTGTGTGGCCCAATTTTTGGAAAAAAGGGAGACTCCGCTTGGAGTAACCCTTGCTTGCTGTGTTTTTAAAAGAAGCCAAGATGAACAAGTCATGGGTCAGCAAAGACTTTATCTACCTACCCCGGTGTCATCCTGGGGACGGATAAGAATGGCGTATTTTTGAATGTGCTTGATGCAAATCAAAACATCCTGTTTGCAACTAGGGCCCAAGTCCTGCCACTGATGGGGTGGGTGTCTGTGTGGCCCAATTTTTGGAAAAAAGGGAGACTCCGCTTGGAGTAACCCTTGCTTGCTGTGTTTTTAAAAGAAGCCAAGATGAACAGAGCTGGGATCAGGAAAGACTTTGCTACCTACCCCGGTGTCATCCTGGGGACGGTTAATTATGGCGTATTTTTGAATTTGCTTGATGCAAATCAAAACATCCTGTTTGCAACTAGGGCCCAAGTGCTGCCACTGATGGGGTGGGTGTCTGTGTGGCCCAATTTTTGGAAAAAAGGGAGACTCCGCTTGGAGTAACCCTTGCTTGCTGTGTTTTTAAAAGAAGCCAAGATGAACAGAGCTGGGATCAGGAAAGACTTTGCTACTTACCCCGGTGTCATCCTGGGGACGGTTAAGAATAGCGTATTTTTGAATGTGCTTGATGCAAATGTAGCTGTGAAGTGTACAACTGGGGCACAACTGCTGCCACTGAAGGGGTGGGTGTGTGTGGGGCCCAATTTTTGGAAAAAAGGGAGACTCCGCTTGGATTCACCTTGCGGTGTTTTACATGATTTTAGAATGGCGTGCCATGCCTATATCTGTGTGTCCTCCTCTTTTTCCTTGTCCAGCTGTTTTGTTTTCGCATGAGTATATGTCCTTGTCACTTTCCCATGTGTTTGTGTTGTGTTGTGAGTTGTTTGTCACCTTTTGGACACCTTTGAGGGTGTTTTCTAGGTGTTTTACTGTGTTTGTGATTGCCTGCCATTGTTTCCTATTGGCTCGAGTTCGGTTCGTCGAACGTTCGACGAGCCGAACTCGAACGGGAGCTCCGTTCGGCGAACCGACCTCGAGCCGAACCGGGACCGGTTCGCTCATCTCTACTCCTGGACATAGCATTCGAATTACCAGGTCCCTGAAGGCTGAAATGCGTAGTGGCCGGAAATCATGAACAATTACAATGGGCGTATGTGCTGTAGATCCTGCGTCAGTTGTAGCTTGGAACTTTGTCTTTTCACGGATTTGCCCGTCTCTCATGGTGTTGGGCTATTTTCGGATCAAAATGGTGTGTCCCTCCTTGGCCCGTATCATGGGTTATTTCAGGGGCAAATTTAACTCTCTTAGCACTTTTCTCCTTAATTGTGGCCGTTGAATTGTGGGGTCAAGGTCTATCCAACCAGCATATTTGTTGTTTTTCAGACAATTTAGGGCTCGTGCATAGTAATAATAACACAGGTTTCCAAGGGTAAAAATTTTTGAAAGATGTGATTTTTTTCATACTTTTGATCATTGGACTCAGTAAAAATATTGAAAAAATATCATCACGTACAGTTTTTTCACAAACACTGATTCTATAGGTGTTAGGGCCAGGTGGACGGGCAGACCCAGGAGGTGGATCCACTGGGCCGAACACCTTAATGAAGGCAAGGGGTCCGGTAGCCGGAGCACTACGGGTAGCAGGACAGTCCGTGCAAAAGAGTGGAATGGAGAAGTCCCTGGGACCACGGAGTCACTGATGGTAGTCCGGGTGACGGAGCTCAGGTTCGGAGGCCGAGATGTCAGGCAGAGTCCGGAACCGATGGAGCGAGAGGACGGGTCACCACAGGGATCAGAGATGGTACGGACTGACGGGATGGCAGATAGTCAGCGTTCGGGGTTCGGGAATCGGCAGGACCGGATGGCGAGGCAGGAGCGGCTCTAGAAGAGAGATAGGTAAGTATATCACAGAGACACAAGGAGACCTGACTCCTAGCTTAGGAAACACGAAGAACAGGCCCCGCCCACTTGGACATTAAACCCCTTTATACCCTGTACCTGTGTGTTCAATTTCCTGTCAGTGGACGCTGGCCCTTTAAGAGAGGGTCAATGACCGCGCGCGCGCCCTAATGCGCATGCGCGAGGCCCGGGTGCCAGAAGCCAGGGCAGGGAGCGGTGTATAGGAAGCAGGGGAGCCGGCCTGGAGCAGGGCTGCCGACGGGCGCCGGGAGCGGGGACCGGGCCGCCTGGGGACCGCAGGTGGTGGAGGCTGGAGACCGTGGAGCGGGGGATGTCTGCCAGAGGAGCCGGGGAGCGAAGCAGGGGACCCGGAGAGCGTGACAATAGGTTTCCAAAAGGTTAGAATTCTGAAAAGATTCCCTCCATACTTTTCTGAAGATGGTGCTCTAGTGTATTCAAGCGATGTTCCTGTGCTGATGGAAAATGTAACATTAAGTACAATGTGAGCGAGTGGAGACACGTCATTGTTTCATCCAAAAAGTCTGAAAGCTGTGCTACTGCTCAATGGCAGTAAGTATTCTTCAGTGTGTGTAGGGCATGTGTCGCGGGCAGAGGGGCCACGCACGCTACGCTCGGGTTCGGGGACTTCTGCTGCTGCTCGGTGGCTCGAGCGGAGGGCCAGATCCGGGGACTCGAGCAGCGCTCCTCGCCCACGAGTGAAAAGGGGGTGGTTTGTTTGGGGAGATAGTTAGTGACGTCACCCACAGGTCGTGGTGATAATGGGCACCACCACTGCTGGTGACGGGGATCCCGGGAGCGATGGCAGGGAGCAGCTAGGATGTTGGTTCCCCCTCCGTGGGTAGGGGTTGGTGATCCCGGGGCCCGGTGGCGGTACGGGGAGGCTGGATGGCTGGGGTGTACATACCGAGGGAGCCCGTTTGCCCGCAGGCGCTGGCCCTTGGATCTCTAGCCTATGGCGGTGGCTTTTTATCCTCACGGTGTGGACGGTTGCCTTCTGTCGGGTCTTGGGTGTTAGGGAACCCCTGGGATTCCGGTCACTCTCGGATTTGACCATTGTCGGCGGCTCCTAGCCTCGTCAGGGTCCAATGGCCCTGCCTTTGTGCTTGGTACAGATCCGCTCACCGGTTCAGTTCCCCTCGGGTCACCGCCCGTCCCCGGTCCTACGGTTCAGCTGACTTGTACCACCTCCTGCAGACGGCCACCACCGTCTGCCGACCTTGCTGACAGTGCCTGGGCTCCTACCCAGACACTAACAGTTTCTGTCCTCTCACTTTCCACTACAAAACTAAACTAACTGCTTTTTCCCGCCTCCAGGCCTGTGAACTCCTCGGTGGGTGGGGCCAACCGCCTGGCTCCTCCCCACCTGGTGTGGACATCAGACCCTGGAGGAGGCAACAAGGATTTTGTGTGACTGATGTAGACTATCCAGGGGAGGGGGTGTGTGTGATTTTGTGTTTGTGACTACCTGGCTAGTCCAGGGCGTCACACATGCTATGCACTTGGAAGAAAGCTGTGAGAATTTAGACTTTATTCTCAAGAAACTTAACTACAAGGAGCATGGATGGTCAATATGTGGTGGTCTAAAAATGTTCTCATTGCTTCTTGGGCAGCAAGGAGGATATATTAAATACCCATGCTGTTCTGCCTCATGGCAGCCTGCTAATAGTCATTCATTGAAATTTCTGTTACAACCCCTAGAGGTCATTGTTATTCTTTTGAATTGCTGAGTTTCCCTTTAAGCTAAATGTATTCTGGGTAAGGAATGCCTCCCTGAGCTGAGAAGAAGCCTGCAGCCATTTTCTCTTTGGATTTGTCAGGAAAGGACATGCCGACTTACCTCTCTGTACATTCACCCCTGCCTAGTGTAATCCGGTGAGCAAAGCAAATTACATGTGTTAGTGATAGAATCCTAGATGGAAGAGTGTAGTAAATGCATTGTACATTGTACTTCTACACCTTTAGTGTCATCCCTGTCTTGTTTGTCTAGATAAGATTTCTATGTATTGCAGATGCAGTGACCTTTCACCTACATTCTCGTAAGAACTGCATCTCATGTACTGTTATGCTATGTTAACTCTGTATTAACACTGTACTGACTGTAATCATTTTCTTGTTATAGTTTTTACCCGTATAAAACAGTATCTTGGATATACCGTATTCTGTCTTCAACTGCATCTTGGATATTCCTATATTCACTGTATATTCCATGTATACTGCAATCAAGTTCACGTTACCAGCTAATAAATCAAGGCTATTGAACTCCACAGTCTGTTTATTTGAAATGTGAACTAGGGTTTAGCTGTATGCTAGAGATTCACAGCATTACGTAAAAGAAGGCAGAACACATGCTTTTTGTGTGAATTGGAAAGCCAGGTTAGGACTCTTCACTGGAGCAAAAAAAATTGGCCAACAAGAACATCTTTGTAACCGGGACTCAAGAACATTGTTGCATAAAGCTTAGTTGATCCCACCTAAAGTTCTCTTGCCACCACTCCACTGTAAGCTTGGACTGATGAAGCTGTTTGTGAAAGCGCTACTGAAAGAAGGAGAGATGTTTAAGTACCTGTGTACCAAGTTTCAGGGACTGTCAGAATCAAGTCTGAAGGAAGGTGTGATGCCCTGGCAAAACCAGGTAGTTACAGATAGGCCCCCGCACAACACCTTTCCTCACTTAGGAAACACACAGCCGACCTGAAACCCTAGTCACCTAGGACCCTGAAGCCAGGACCGAAACCAGCGGCCTAGCTAATTAAATGATTGAGGGCAGGATTATAGGTCCTATCCCACCTAAAGTCCCTCAAAGAAGACAACAGCCCACTGATAGGGATAAGGCCACCGCCAGGGCCCTTAGATCCCACGGGCCAGCGCCTGCGGGCACGGCTCCTTAGGCCATATCCAGCCGGGAGCGGACTCCTGAGTTCCAGACCAGGCAGTCCACCATACACAAAAACAAGTGCAGAGTAAAGGACAGCGACCACCAGCCTGGGTGGGGGACCTGAATGCAACCGGCCGGGGCGGCAGGCCACCAGCACCTTTGGTTTACCGAAAGACTCGTGTGATTCATTTACTGTGAGTAACCAAACATCCCCCTGCTTGCTCAGGCGCGCCGGCCCTTGCCATCACCATACCCTGCACAAAGACACTGGGCCCCGGGGCAATCATCCCTACACACGGAGGGGTTAACATCCAGCTGCCACTACATCTCTCCCGGGTATCCCATAACGGCAGCGGTGGTGTCCCACCTCACCACACACCGTTGGTGGCGTCACAAACTTAATACGGCCTAGCCCATACATCTACATTCCTCCTTTTATTCGACATGTCCGCGAGACCCCCGGGTCGAGCCACTCTCTTAGAAGGTCTGGATCCGACCAACGGCGGCTGCTGGCACAGGGGCAGCACAAAAGCATTTTTGTGGGTTCGGATATTCAGAAACCCATGAATGAAGGATGACGTGTTTTAAACAATAATGAAAACTGTTGAAAAAAGGGCTTGGGACTCTTTGAAAGAAGCAATAAATACGTTTCTAGGTAACAACAAAGAATCAAAATTTAAGTCCATCGTGGAGAACATGCTGAAACGTTTCAAAGCCTTGGGTTGTCTAATGAATTTGAAGTTACATTTTTTACATTCCTATTTGGACTACTTGTCTGAAAACCTTGGTGCTGGTGGGAAGAACAAGAAGGTTTTCATCGGAATATCAAGGAGATGGAACGACGATACCAAAGTAAATGAAACGTGAACATGATTGCCGGATGCTTCACAGAGAAGATCCACAGGCCTTCTATAAGAGAAAAGGGGGATTTAGAGAAAAGGAAAAAGTGCAAGAATAAATTTCTAATAAAGTTGCAGAATGACTGTACAATAAATAAATGTATTTTATATATAAAATTGTGAATATTTTTGGTTACAATAAGTATTTTTCTTGTTCATGTCACTTGTATGTAACTTCACACATGGATTGTACAAAATCAATATTTGATGGTTAAAAAAAAAATATTTTTTTTTTTTTTAAATCAGGACATTAGAAAACATAATAATCAGTCACTGGATTTGAAGTTTCATAAACCAAAATTTTACATAGCTGTGTAATTTGTCGGGCACCCACCGACAATAGAATAGCGCCAGATTTAGGAAGCTGGCTGAGGTCTGCAAAGTCTGTAGCCAGGTGACAAAATTGTCCAACCTGGGTTTCTTCCTTAAGTAGTCTCTGGTATGATGATATGGTATAATCCTGGCAGCCGGAGTCGAAATCCCTAGATTGCGGTTATGATCTCCAATCGGAATTGGAGCCCCTAGATTGAAGCCATGTAGCCAAGTGATCCTCTAGTTGAAGCCAAAGTCCCTAGACCGAGTCCACAAGGCATCAAGCTGCATGGATAATGTTCATTTAAATGATGTGGATAGAAAGACTGAAGATATCTACATGTAGTCTGAAATCCATCATGAATCAATACTATTTTACACAGTCATAAGCAGCCCATGGGCATTCACCTGCATTCAAACCAATAACAGCTCATAGACCAGACAATCCATCTACCACTGGACCAAAGACAGGAAGTTAAATCCACTGCCTGCGGTAACCAACTTAATCCTATAGGCTACTCACACAACAAACCCAACAGAAAGGAAAAAAACATGGCTTCGATTATCCATCCAATGAAAACGCATAACCATTGTGAGCCATTGGACAATGCAATTGGACACTTGGTGACATGGTGCACGGCCCAATGAATCAAGTCTTTACTTCATATTCACGGTTTAAGCCCTTGGGTTCTAATGTGCCCAGAGTACATATCCAGAAAGATTCTCTTTCTTTGAGCTAAACACAAGTCAACAATACATTGTAAGCAGATTCTATTACCAGTCCCACACCATTTTGTGACGCATAATCACACAGTGATCCAATTAAGATTCCAAGTCATCGAACATGTCCAAGCCATACGCAGAGGAGGCAATAGAATTAGGAAGCTCAAAGAAAGGGAATCTTTCTGGATATATACTCTGGGCACATTGGAACCCAAAGGCTTAAACCATGAATATGAAGTACAGACTTGATTCATTGGGCCATGCATGGACATAATGGACATAATTCTAATAGGCAGGACAGGTAATAAGGAGCACAAGTTATATGCTAAAATGTGTTGTGTGACAAGACAGACACAGGAAAGGACATGATAACAGGTGTAGGGACCAACAAGGTGAGACAAGGGGTATCAGGATAGGGTCAAGTAGGTATGAATGTAGTAATGGGGCAGGCATAGAGAATTGTATGTGAATGTGAATTACAATAAATCACTAAGGAAAGGAATATGTGAGTGTGTGCCTAATGTAAACTAATATTGTACTGGCAAAATTATAGATGGAAAGGGAGAAGGGGAGGGGGGAGAGAGGAGGCTGTAATTGACTACAAGGGTATGAGTTATGAGTGATCATAGGGATAGTGTTACATAAGTGGAAATACCTATGGAGGACCGGATGTGTAAGCGCATACCTTATACAAACCTATAGAGTGCTGATGGGTGAGAGTGTGATGTTAGATATAAGACATCCTATAGTGAATAGTGAGCCGTAATCAAGTGCAACAGGGATATTTCACGTGACTATGGGAACCTGGAAGGTAAAGAAAGGGGAGAAAAAACTGTTAGACAAGGTAATCAGACATAATGTAACCAGTTGATCAGACATGATCACCTGGTTTGAGACCCCCTGCCTTACACTATATAGATATCATGTTCATTCCCCATCTATCTTGCTCAGGAGAGCATCTCCCTCCCCCGGCACCAAGAGCAGCTCATACTGAATTGTTACATTGACTAGTAACACTGCACACAGAAATGCACCTTAATATTCCACTGTTAACCCTTTCCTCCCAGCAGTAACACACAACTCCTCACCTTGATATCATGGTGATTTATGGTCAGAATGACTTCAATGCGATCAGTGATTTCTATTCTAGCTCTGCTCACATAGATTTTATATCCACACTCAACTATAGGCCGTTCTTCATATTTTGGGGGCTTTTAGTCAGATATACTAGTTTGTGCCTGTATAGTATTGGTGTAGATGGGAGTGTAGGGCATGGGTTACATGGCACTGTGGTGGAATACTGATGGGAGGTATTGGTGCTGTGTTTGATGCTTCTACTGGGTATTTTCCTACAAATACTGGAACAGCTCACTGCTTAGAATGATCCTTCCCAGCTCTATAATATATTATATATACCCCACAATGCAGGCTCACACACACATTTGTCTCAAGTGTGTTGTAGGGACACAGATACAGTCTTGGTCATGTGACTAAAGGCTACTTTACACACTGCGATATCGGTCCCGATATCGCTAGTGTGGGTACCCGCCCCCATCTGTTGCGCGACACGGGCAAATCGCTGCCCATGCCGCACAACACCGACCAGACCCGTCACACATACTTACCTGCCCGGCGACGTCGCTGTGTCCGGCGAACCGCCTCCTTTCTAAGGGGGCGGTCCGTGCGGCGTCACAGCGACGTCACTGAGCGACGGCCCAATAGCAGCGGAGGGGCGGAGATGAGTGGCCGGAACATCCCGCCCACCTCCTTCCTTCCTCATAGCGGCTGGGAGGCAGGTAAGGAGAGGTTCCTCGTTTCTGCGGTGTCACACGGAGCGATGTGTGCTACCGCAGGAGCGACGAACTACATCGTTACTGCTGCAGTAACGATAATCGAGAATGGAGACCCATGTCACCGATGAGCGATTTTGCACGTTTTTGCAACGATGCAAAATCGCTCATCGGTATCACACGCAGCAACATCGCTAATGCGGCCGGATGTGCGTCACAAATTCCGTGACCCCAACGACTCCGCATTAGCGATGTCGCAGCGTGTAAAGCCCCCTTTAGTGGGAGTGATGTACAGGGTCTTAGCAGTAAAGAGTATTCCATATTTCTGCCAGATACCCACAGAGATATTGAAATCTGAAAAAAGAGACTTCTGCTCATTGAAGGTAAGAACTACTCACATAGCGTTCAACTCCACAGCAAACGAGTGCTCTAGCACTGGCATCTCAGCAGGGATATTCCCCTACTACACATGTGTGTCTAGGTCACTGTGACAGTTTACAGGACATAACTCAGGGCACCTAGACAGAAGGCAGAGGGACTACTTTCTATTTCTGGTGTAGAGCTTAGTACAATATATATATATTTATACTATTACATGGGACACATGTACCTTGTATTACCATTATTCGCTGTATATGAACCCCTTTTCTCCGGGCATTATTTGTCTATAGCATTTTTCACGAACCTGAGGCAACTGAGAACCCTTCAGTGAAGGAATTCCACTAACCCTCACAATACCTACCAGGGGCCTCCCTGCAGTAACTCAGGTAGTTGTACCCATTCTCTTTCCGCATTCTATGTGTTCTTCTTCTTTCTTCTTTTTTTTCTTTTTTCTTCTTTTTATTTCTATCATGTAGTTCAGGGGTTTATAGATATATGTCCTGCATCTCATATTTCCTTTAGTGGTGCTTCTTACCCATTCTCATATCATTTACCCTAGTATTTCATGATCCTGAGGCGACTGAGAACCCTTTAATAAAGGAATCCTTTTTCACCTGAATTGTCAAGTGATACTTACCAGTGACTATCACGTAATGTTACAGGTAGTTCCATTTTCTTCCTCTTCTTTCTCTCCTTTCTTCTTTGTCACACGGTCCATTGTGTTATAGCCCACGTGTCATGATAACACTTGTACCATCTTTTCATTTAGATTCCACCTACAATTATTTACCGATTCCAGTTCTGGAATAGGCTTTCATCATCTACTCACTAGAATTCTCAAGTTCATAAGGTACTGAGACATATACATGTTCACACCATTATAAAGAACAAAGTATAAACATTGAGGTTTTTCTCACACCCATGTTCCTGTGTTCTTTGATATGATATGTGTTCATTTCCTTCACTATATAGGATTGCAAGTTTTCCATTTGTACCTTAATGGCAATGACGCTATACAATTGAACACATATCATCCTGTTATCCATATAGGTGTGTATTTACCTGCTTGACTATTTTTGGTTGTTTGATCCAGAATGTTTCTCCAGATAGGTCATGTGGAAATTTTCTTTCCTCAGTACAAATGTTTTCACTATGGCTTTGGAAAATTTTTTTGTATGTGCATCATGGTCATTTGACCCATTGTACTCTCAAGTAGCAATATATTGTACTGTTATGTTGTACTATGTACTAATTACGTGTTTATATGGTTTTGTAACCCTTTATGATCTTAGATAACTTTATCCTTGATAAAGACCTAAAAACAAGCTCGAAACGTTGGATGAATTATCCTTTTGCACAAATAAAGAATTTTCAGCATTCTAAGAGTTCTTTTCTTACGTTATTGATCACTATAGTGTGCCAGAGCTATTTCTATTGAATTGACTCTTATTTTTTCTGAGCACCTGCTATATACACAGTGAGCCAGACATATTCAATTTTCATTCAGAAGGCAGAGGGAAGCCTTAGCAGCTGAGCCTATATCTTGGCTTGTGAGCATTAGAACAGGCCGGCGATTACAGGGTAACATGAAAAATGTCCAGCTTGCATTATGACTAGAACATGACAATATCCTTTTAAGTACTAACCTATGATGCGTTCCTAAGCAGT
Source organism: Anomaloglossus baeobatrachus (assembly GCF_048569485.1). Lineage (NCBI taxonomy): Eukaryota > Metazoa > Chordata > Amphibia > Anura > Aromobatidae > Anomaloglossus > Anomaloglossus baeobatrachus. The sequence continues at coordinate 110,869 of NW_027442185.1, read as the reverse complement.
TGATGTTATATGTTCTACATTTCATTTTCTGCATACTTTACAAGTAGTAGAATTTGCTTTGATATAGGCAACTGGATTTTCATTTTTTTTCTGTTTATCAGTAGGACTTCAAAATAACAAAGGTGATCGCCTCCCGTTGCCTGGGAACCGTCCAGGCACAAGAGGGCTATGTGTCACCAGAAGGCGCACACACTCCCTCAAGGCCGGCAGACGTGCAATCCCAGGCACCTTCCAGTACCGACCAAGGTAGCGTCCTCCGAAACTACACTTGATCTTAGCCAAAAGGCCGAGAAGCTATAACCCGAATTGGTTACGGCCTTGAGTGGCACCCTGGCCTATACCGGACACATCTTAGGGAGAGGGAGACAAACCCACGCCTACAGAAGACATTTTGTCACCCAAGCCAAACCCTTGAAAAGGCTGTTTTGCAGAGCAAAAACAAGGAGAATGGTGCTTTTTGCAGCCGCCGCCCACTGCAATGAATCTGAATAACTCCTCCTTTTGGGCACAAGCACCTCCCCTCCCCCTTGCAGTCTTTCCAATTCATGATACAAAAAGACGGACGGACAGGACAGGACAGGACCATCTGCCTGACTTTCCGTCACTGCCACCCTTTGCCATCCTTGCCCGTAGAAAGCCCTTTCATCATCCCCAAACCCTAATCTTTTCCCTTCCCTTCCCAGCTGCGTCTCACTCCCTTTCATTAGGAAGTGAGCGCAGCCTTTTCTCCGTTCTGCACATGCGCGACGTTAAACACAAATGCGCAGGCGTGCGTTCCATTAGCCTCACTGCATTCCACTCCCATACAGGAAGTGGGCACAGCTATTACTACGGTCGCACATAAAAGAACCCACGGCCACCACTGCACATAGCTGACTCCACCACAGGACACCCACTTCTACACCAACGCAGGTAAGACAGGATCGGCACCTCTATGCTCCCGTTACAATCAGGCTCAGTCACCATGTGATAACGCTCTCAACTCTTTAGTTGCAGGCTCCCCTTGCTTCACCTCCACTGGCTGTGCTGCCATTTCCTCTCCCACCTGGAAGGTATACTTTATTCCACTATTTTCCTGTTTCTCTCTTCCCCCTTTTCCCATAACCTACTTTTATCTGCATTTGTGGGGTATCTATATGCTATTTACATCATAGTTTTATTCATTAATATGGAAGGGAAGAGTGCCCATGAGAGTGTTGAACTGCGGAGAGCAAAAGATTAAGCTGCTCCGATTTGCCACCATTGATAAGCTGTTCTCAGTAGATACACATGCTATCCAAACAGCAGCATCCACCATTGCTTCAGCCCACCCATTCAGTGACAGCTCACCAAGTCAGCCAGAGGAGTGGTGTAAGGAATTACACGTAGGCACTGACTCCACACCTTCACATCACAAGAAGGGGGTCTACAGGCTAGTGCAAGAATACGAGCAAGTCTTCAGCAAACATCCGCTAGACTTTTGAAAAATAAAAGGGGTCAAACACTACATCCCCACAAGTGCACACCCACCCATCAAAGAGAGATATAAGCCAAATCTACCTGCACATTACCAGTGTACCAAGGACATGTTGAGCAACATGAAGGAGGCTGGGGTTATCCGTGACAGTTGTAGCCTCTGGGCAGCTCCGTTGGTCCTGTTAAAGAAGAAGGACAGCACCACTCCCCTGTATTGAGGAATAGCTAGCTGCATTGACAACTGCAAATTATTTTTCTACCCTTGATCTCACTAGTCACTATTGGCAAGTGTCCGTTGCTGAGGCAGACCGGGAGAAGACCGCCTTTGCCACCCCGATGGGTCTCTGCGAGTTCAAAAGCATGCCCTTCGAGCTGTGCAATTTGCCAGGAACCTTCCAGAGGCTGATGGAATGCTGCTTGGGACACCGAAACTTTGAAACGGTACTGCTATACCTTTATGATGTTATTGTTTATTCTAACGCAAACAAGATTTTAGGGTGTATAAAAAGGGAGATTAGATCCGATGATCCCAACGTATTGTTACCCCTCTATAAATCACTTGTAAGGCCACATCTGGAATATGGGGTAAAGTCCTGAGCAGGTTGATAACCATTGGTTTGAGCATGGTAGGGTGTAGTACGCATCTTCCTGCATCGGTAAAAGCTGCAGAAGTCCTTGAAGATTTCCGCTTCAAAGGCAGTGCCTTGATCTGTGAGGACTCTCTCTGAGTAGCCATGAGGTCTGCATAAGTGTGCTTGGAAGACCTTCGCTGCAGTATGGGCCATTAGATCTTTGACTTGTACCACAACCATAAATCTCGAGTAGTTGTCTACCATCGTAAGTGCATACGTGAGCTCACCTCGATATTCTGCAACAAAACTCCCTTTTTCGATTTCAGTTTCAGCAAACACTCCTCTTCCTGTAGAAAATATTTATCATTACCTAAGACAGTCATTCTAATGCATGACAATATTAAGGCAATTTAGTTAAAACTTGTTTTAACTCACCTTTAAGGGGATTGATGTATTTCATGGTCAATCCAGGTTTGTCAGTGATGGCACTGACATAATGTATGGCGTCTTTTTCGGGCGTTATCCTTTGCCTTTTCATTGTGAAAATCCAGTTGCCTATATCAAAGCAAATTCTACTACTTGGAAAGTATGCAGAAAATGAAATGTAGAACATATAACATCAACTGCTTAGGAACGCATCATAGGTTAGTACTTAAAAGGATATTGTCATGTTCTAGTCATAATGCAAGCTGGACATTTTTCATGTTACCCTGTAATCGCCGGCCTGTTCTAATGCTCACAAGCCAAGATATAGGCTCAGCTGCTAAGGCTTCCCTCTGCCTTCTGAATGAAAATTGAATATGTCTGGCTCACTGTGTATATAGCAGGTGCTCAGAAAAAATAAGAGTCAATTCAATAGAAATAGCTCTGGCACACTATAGTGATCAATAACGTAAGAAAAGAACTCTTAGAATGCTGAAAATTCTTTATTTGTGCAAAAGGATAATTCATCCAACGTTTCGAGCTTGTTTTTAGGTCTTTATCAAGGATAAAGTTATCTAAGATCATAAAGGGTTACAAAACCATATAAACACGTAATTAGTACATAGTACAACATAACAGTACAATATATTGCTACTTGAGAGTACAATGGGTCAAATGACCATGATGCACATACAAAATAATTTTCCAAAGCCATAGTGAAAACATTTGTACTGAGGAAAGAAAATTTCCACATGACCTATCTGGAGAAACATTCTGGATCAAACAACCAAAAATAGTCAAGCAGGTAAATACACACCTATATGGATAACAGGATGATATGTGTTCAATTGTATAGCGTCATTGCCATTAAGGTACAAATGGAAAACTTGCAATCCTATATAGTGAAGGAAATGAACACATATCATATCAAAGAACACAGGAACATGGGTGTGAGAAAAACCTCAATGTTTATACTTTGTTCTTTATAATGGTGTGAACATGTATATGTCTCAGTACCTTATGAACTTGAGAATTCTAGTGAGTAGATGATGAAAGCCTATTCCAGAACTGGAATCGGTAAATAATTGTAGGTGGAATCTAAATGAAAAGATGGTACAAGTGTTATCATGACACGTGGGCTATAACACAATGGACCGTGTGACAAAGAAGAAAGGAGAGAAAGAAGAGGAAGAAAATGGAACTACCTGTAACATTACGTGATAGTCACTGGTAAGTATCACTTGACAATTCAGGTGAAAAAGGATTCCTTTATTAAAGGGTTCTCAGTCGCCTCAGGATCATGAAATACTAGGGTAAATGATATGAGAATGGGTAAGAAGCACCACTAAAGGAAATATGAGATGCAGGACATATATCTATAAACCCCTGAACTACATGATAGAAATAAAAAGAAGAAAAAAGAAAAAAAAGAAGAAAGAAGAAGAACACATAGAATGCGGAAAGAGAATGGGTACAACTACCTGAGTTACTGCAGGGAGGCCCCTGGTAGGTATTGTGAGGGTTAGTGGAATTCCTTCACTGAAGGGTTCTCAGTTGCCTCAGGTTCGTGAAAAATGCTATAGACAAATAATGCCTGGAGAAAAGGGGTTCATATACAGCGAATAATGGTAATACAAGGTACATGTGTCCCATGTAATAGTATAAATATATATATATTGTACTAAGCTCTACACCAGAAATAGAAAGTAGTCCCTCTGCCTTCTGTCTAGGTGCCCTGAGTTATGTCCTGTAAACTGTCACAGTGACCTAGACACACATGTGTAGTAGGGGAATATCCCTGCTGAGATGCCAGTGCTAGAGCACTCGTTTGCTGTGGAGTTGAACGCTATGTGAGCAGTTCTTACCTTCAATGAGCAGAAGTCTCTTTTTTCAGATTTCAATATCTCTGTGGGTATCTGGCAGAAATATGGAATACTCTTTACTGCTAAGACCCTGTACACCACTCCCACTAAAGGGGGCTTTACACGCTGCGACATCGCTAATGCGGAGTCGTTGGGGTCACGGAATTTGTGACGCACATCCGGCCGCATTAGCGATGTTGCTGCGTGTGATACCGATGAGCGATTTTGCATCGTTGCAAAAACGTGCAAAATCGCTCATCGGTGACATGGGTCTCCATTCTCGATTATCGTTACTGCAGCAGTAACGATGTAGTTCGTCGCTCCTGCGGTAGCACACATCGCTCCGTGTGACACCGCAGAAACGAGGAACCTCTCCTTACCTGCCTCCCAGCCGCTATGAGGAAGGAAGGAGGTGGGCGGGATGTTCCGGCCACTCATCTCCGCCCCTCCGCTGCTATTGGGCGGTCGCTCAGTGACGTCGCTGTGACGCCGCACGGACCGCCCCCTTAGAAAGGAGGCGGTTCGCCGGACACAGCGACGTCGCCGGGCAGGTAAGTATGTGTGACGGGTCTGGTCGGTGTTGTGCGGCATGGGCAGCGATTTGCCCGTGTCGCGCAACAGATGGGGGCGGGTACCCACACTAGCGATATCGGGACCGATATCGCAGTGTGTAAAGTAGCCTTTAGTCACATGACCAAGACTGTATCTGTGTCCCTACAACACACTTGAGACAAATGTGTGTGTGAGCCTGCATTGTGGGGTATATATAATATATTATAGAGCTGGGAAGGATCATTCTAAGCAGTGAGCTGTTCCAGTATTTGTAGGAAAATACCCAGTAGAAGCATCAAACACAGCACCAATACCTCCCATCAGTATTCCACCACAGTGCCATGTAACCCATGCCCTACACTCCCATCTACACCAATACTATACAGGCACAAACTAGTATATCTGACTAAAAGCCCCCAAAATATGAAGAACGGCCTATAGTTGAGTGTGGATATAAAATCTATGTGAGCAGAGCTAGAATAGAAATCACTGATCGCATTGAAGTCATTCTGACCATAAATCACCATGATATCAAGGTGAGGAGTTGTGTGTTACTGCTGGGAGGAAAGGGTTAACAGTGGAATATTAAGGTGCATTTCTGTGTGCAGTGTTACTAGTCAATGTAACAATTCAGTATGAGCTGCTCTTGGTGCCGGGGGAGGGAGATGCTCTCCTGAGCAAGATAGATGGGGAATGAACATGATATCTATATAGTGTAAGGCAGGGGGTCTCAAACCAGGTGATCATGTCTGATCAACTGGTTACATTATGTCTGATTACCTTGTCTAACAGTTTTTTCTCCCCTTTCTTTACCTTCCAGGTTCCCATAGTCACGTGAAATATCCCTGTTGCACTTGATTACGGCTCACTATTCACTATAGGATGTCTTATATCTAACATCACACTCTCACCCATCAGCACTCTATAGGTTTGTATAAGGTATGCGCTTACACATCCGGTCCTCCATAGGTATTTCCACTTATGTAACACTATCCCTATGATCACTCATAACTCATACCCTTGTAGTCAATTACAGCCTCCTCTCTCCCCCCCTCCCCTTCTCCCTTTCCATCTATAATTTTGCCAGTACAATATTAGTTTACATTAGGCACACACTCACATATTCCTTTCCTTAGTGATTTATTGTAATTCACATTCACATACAATTCTCTATGCCTGCCCCATTACTACATTCATACCTACTTGACCCTATCCTGATACCCCTTGTCTCACCTTGTTGGTCCCTACACCTGTTATCATGTCCTTTCCTGTGTCTGTCTTGTCACACAACACATTTTAGCATATAACTTGTGCTCCTTATTACCTGTCCTGCCTATTAGAATTATGTCCATTATGTCCATGCATGGCCCAATGAATCAAGTCTGTACTTCATATTCATGGTTTAAGCCTTTGGGTTCCAATGTGCCCAGAGTATATATCCAGAAAGATTCCCTTTCTTTGAGCTTCCTAATTCTATTGCCTCCTCTGCGTATGGCTTGGACATGTTCGATGACTTGGAATGTTAATTGGATCACTGTGTGATTATGCGTCACAAAATGGTGTGGGACTGGTAATAGAATCTGCTTACAATGTATTGTTGACTTGTGTTTAGCTCAAAGAAAGAGAATCTTTCTGGATATGTACTCTGGGCACATTAGAACCCAAGGGCTTAAACCGTGAATATGAAGTAAAGACTTGATTCATTGGGCCGTGCACCATGTCACCAAGTGTCCAATTGCATTGTCCAATGGCTCACAATGGTTATGCGTTTTCATTGGATGGATAATCGAAGCCATGTTTTTTTCCTTTCTGTTGGGTTTGTTGTGTGAGTAGCCTATAGGATTAAGTTGGTTACCGCAGGCAGTGGATTTAACTTCCTGTCTTTGGTCCAGTGGTAGATGGATTGTCTGGTCTATGAGCTGTTATTGGTTTGAATGCAGGTGAATGCCCATGGGCTGCTTATGACTGTGTAAAATAGTATTGATTCATGATGGACTACATGTAGATATCTTCAGTCTTTCTATCCACATCATTTAAATGAACATTATCCATGCAGCTTGAAATCCATCCAATAAGAGAAGCAACCTTGTACAACCAATCTGATAAGGGCACAGTATATCCTAAGGGAAGGTTATGGCGGATGCAGGAAGATGCGCACTACACCCTACCATGCTCAAACCAATGGTTATCAACCTGTTCAGGACTTTACCCCATATTCCAGATGTGGCCTTACAAGTGATTTATAGAGGGTTAACAATACGTTGGGATCACCGGATCTAATCTCCCTTTTTATACACCCTAAAATCTTGTTTGCTTTAGAATAAACAATAACATCATAAAGGTATAAGATGACGCCATTATTAGCGTCACCATACCGCTACTCTGCCTTCTAAAACGGTCTCTGCTCAAAACCAAACATGATGCATTGCAGGCGGAGCGCGATGAGTTGCAGCAAGAAACAGTAGTGGGTGTGGGTGATAACACACAGCCCAGCCTCGTCTCATCACAACGTGCAGTGGAGGACTATGACGAGGAGGAGGATGAAGACATGGAGCAAATCTCCGGCCAAATTGAGGATATGACATGCACACCAGTCATATCCTCGGTTCAGCGTGGCTGGCCAGAGGACAGGGTAGATGAGGAGGAGGAGGAGGAGGAGGACAGCATGTTCAGTCAACGTGTTGGTCAGGCTACTGAAGTCCTGGCTGTTAAGAGTCTGGCGCACATGGCTGACTTTATGGTAAGCTGCCTGTCTCGTGACCCTCGCGTTAAGAACATCTTGGCCGACAATCATTACTGGTTGGTAACACTGTTAGACCCACGCTACAAGGAGAACTTTATGTCTCTTATTCCCGAGGCGGAGAGGTCAACCAAAATGCAGCAGTTCCGGAAGGCCATAGTCACGGAAGTAGGCAAAGCATTCCCCTCACAAAACGCTAGCGGCATAGGTCAGGAATCAGTGGACAACCAAGGCGTACAGCCGAGAGAGGCACAAGTCCAATCCGCCAGAGGTAGGGGAACAGTCTTTAAGATGTGGGACAGTTTTCTCAGCCCCTCACGTACCACAGCCCCTGAGGTGCGGGGTAGTGCCACAAGAAATCCTAAGTTTGCCCAGATGCTCAAGGAGTACCTTGCAGATCGAACAACTGTACTCCGACATTCCTCTGTGCCTTACAATTATTGGGTATCCAAGGTGGACACGTGGCATGAATTGGCTCTCTACGCCTTGGAAGTCCTGGCCTGCCCTGCCGCTAGCGTTTTGTCAGAGCGTGTTTTTAGTGCCGCAGGTGGAATCATTACAGATAAACGCACCCGCCTGTCAACTGAAAATGCTGACAGGCTGACTCTGATCAAGATGAACAAGGGTTGGATTGGGCCAGACTTCACCACACCACCAGCAAATGAGAGCGGAATTTAAAGTTTGTAACGGGAATTTGCCATGTACCTCCAGTCACCCATGGGTACACACTTCTGGACTTTGGATAATCGCTGGACTGCTCCTCCTTCTCCTCATGCGCCACCATGATGACCGTTACAAGAGTTAGGCCTTTGTTTCAGGTATACCCCCAGTGGTAATTTTTTTCGCCCATTCTTTGCAGAATGGACATTACAACGACAGGAGACCCGCTCCTTTGCAATGGGAACAATGTTTTGAGGCCCTCATGCACGTCTCTATGCAGGGACAACGTGGAGCCTCCCAATTTTTGGCTGCCCTGCCAAAGGGCTATACTATAATACACCCACTTCCTGACAATGGACACTTAATGTTTTGAGGCCCTCATGCACGTCCCTATCCAGGGACAACGTGGAGCCTCCCAATTTTTGGCTGCCCTGCCAAAGGGCTATACTACAAAAGACCCACTTCCTGACAATGGACACTTAATGTTTTGAGGCCCTCATGCACGTCTCTATCCAGGGACAACGTGGAGCCTCCCAATTTTTGGCTGCCCTGCCTAAGGGCTATACTATAATACACCCACTTCCTGACAATGGACACTTAATGTTTTGAGGCCCTCATGCACGTCTCTATCCAGGGACAACGTGGAGCCTCCCAATTTTTGGCTGCCCTGCCAAAGGGCTATACTACAAAAGACCCACTTCCTGACAATGGACACTTAATGTTTTGAGGCCCTCATGCACGTCTCTATCCAGGGACAACGTGGAGCCTCCCAATTTTTGGCTGCCCTGCCTAAGGGCTATACTATAATACACCCACTTCCTGACAATGGACACTTAATGTTTTGAGGCCCTCATGCACGTCTCTATCCAGGGACAACGTGGAGCCTCCCAATTTTTGGCTGCCCTGCCAAAGGGCTATACTATAATACACCCACTTCCTGACAATGGACACTTAATGTTTTGAGGCCCTCATGCACGTCTCTATCCAGGGACAACGTGGAGCCTCCCAATTTTTGGCTGCCCTGCCAAAGGGCTATACTACAAAAGACCCACTTCCTTCCAATGGGCACTTCAGGTTTACAGGCCCTCATGCACGTCTCTATCCAGGGACAACGTGGAGCCTCCCAATTTTTGGCTGCCCTGCCTAAGGGCTATACTATAATACACCCACTTCCTGACAATGGACACTTAATGTTTTGAGGCCCTCATGCATGTCTCTATCCAGGGACAACGTGGAGCCTCCCAATTTTTGGCTGCCCTGCCAAAGGGCTATACTACAAAAGACCCACTTCCTTCCAATGGGCACTTCAGGTTTACAGGCCCTCATGCACGTCTCTATCCAGGGACAACGTGGAGCCTCCCAATTTTTGGCTGCCCTGCCAAAGGGCTATACTACAAAAGACCCACTTCCTTCCAATGGGCACTTCAGGTTTACAGGCCCTCATGCACGTCTCTATCCAGGGACAACGTAGAGCCTCCCAATTTTTGGCTGCCCTGCCTAAGGGCTATACTACAATAGACCCACTTCCTTACAATGGGCACTTCAGGTTTACAGGCCATCATGCACGTCTGTATGCAGGGGCATTGGTGAACCTCACAATTTTGGACTGCCCTGGCAAAGGAAAATACTACAAAGACTCAGTTCCTCAAAATGGGCACATTAGACTCAGAGGCCTTTATGTACGTCTCTTCTCAGGGACATCGGAGTGCCACACAATGTTTTACGTAAAATCTTTCATGTATTGATCTCAAAAAGTAACATACATTAGCTCTATCTCACTATTGGGTATGTGCCCTTAACATTTCCGCTATGAAAAATCATTTTGGTGTCATTTTGGAAGGTTTTCTGGTGAGTCCGTAAAAATGGCGTAAAACGTGGACAAAATTATTCACAGCTGTGACTTTTGAGTGATAAATGCTTCAAGGGGTCTTCCCCATGCTGTTGCCATGTCATTTGAGCACTCTTCGGAGACTTTTGTGCCATTTTTAGGGTTTCTACATGCTGCCGGTGGTCATTTCACAAAAATACTCGGGTCTCCCATAGGATAACATTGGGCTCGGTGCTCGGGCCGAGTACACGAGTATCTTGGGAGGCTCGGCCCGAGCTTCGAGCACCCGAGCTTTTTAGTACTCGCTCATCACTACTAATAAACCTAAAAAATAAAAATAAATTGAATAAAAATCATGAATGTTGTGTTATAACAGGAAATTCGGTGTAAGAATGAATATCCGGGATGAGAGTTCAGCGAATGAGTTATAGAAATTGTTACAAAAAGGAGTGTGTACGGTTTATGCGTAAATTTTCAGAATGCGTACATGAAAATTATATGTATGTGAGAATGTCCCCCATGCTTTGTAAAAAGTTATTTATGAAAATGTAAATAAAATATATAAAAATGCCTAATTATTTATAATTTATGAGAAAGATATATATGTATGGAAGAATGTTATAAGGTGTCCAAGAACCATAAAGAAAAAGGGTGCATATATAATGTTAGAGGTCTAGAGTTCCACCAGGCTATATCACCCCTAAAGAAATAGAAAGAAGACCTTACTACCTGTGTACCCCAAAAAAAGCTATATTTCTTAGCCAGGATTATGGTGGAGATATGCACAAGTGAAATAAGAATATAAAGTAATACAATAAGATTATAAAACCAATATGTGTGCATTCATGCACCACCCGGTACGCTACCCTTGCCAAATTGTTCACTCTAGATCCCCACACGATCCATGAAGCCGTTCCCCCGGTCACACCGCCTGCTGCCGGTTCCCACTCATCCCTGGGGGAGTTAGGCGAGTGGTATCGAGAGCTACATGTCGGCACTGATGATACCCCCATACACCACAAGGAAGGGGTATACCGGGTGGTACAGGAGTATGAGCGGGTTTTTAGCAAGCACCCTCTAGATTTTGGGCAGATTAAAGGGGTTCAACACCACATCCCTACCGGTACACACTCCCCTATTAAAGAGAGATACAGGCCTATTCCCCCTGCGCACTACCAATGCGCCAAAGACATGTTGAGGAACATGAAGGAGGCAGAGGTTATTAGGGACAGCTGTAGTCCCTGGGCCGCTCCGTTGGTGCTGGTTAAGAAGAAGGATGGCACCATGCGGATGTGTGTGGATTACCGGAAGATTAACCAGATAACGCATAAGGATGCTTACCCTCTGCCCCGCATCAAAGAGTCCCTGGCCTCGCTGAGAACCGCTAACTACTTCTCCACCCTTGACCTCACCAGCGGGTACTGGCAGGTGGCCGTGGCACCGGAAGACCGAGAGAAGACTGCCTATGGGACCGTTTTGCTGTACTTGGATGATGTGATTGTGTACTCACAGACGTATGAAGCCCACCTGGAGCACCTAGCCGAGGTGTTCGCGTCCCTTGCCAAGTATGGGATGAAGTTGAAGCCCTCAAAGTGTCATCTGCTGAAACCCAGAGTGCAGTACCTAGGACATGTGGTTGGTGCGGAAGGTGTCGCCCCCAACCCCGAGAAGATCACCGCCATCCAAGACTGGCCGAGACCGACCACAGTGAGGGAAGTGAGGCAGTTTCTGGGCCTGGTGGGATATTACCGTCGCTTCATTAAGGGGTACACAAAGATGGCTGCCCCCATGCAAGACCTCCTCGTAGGACAGACCAAGGGTGGTAGATCCCTAGTAGCCCCATTGGTGTGGGAAGAAAAGCATGAGGAATCCTTCCGCCAGCTGAGAACAGCCCTGACCGGAGAGGAAATCCTAGCGTACCCTGACTACAGCCGCCCATTCATCCTCTACACCGACGCCAGCAATGTGGGCTTGGGGGCTGTTCTATCCCAGGTCCAAGACAGAAGGGAAAAGGTAATAGCTTATGCTAGCCGAAAACTCCGACCGACTGAGAGGAACCCTGAGAACTACATCTCCTTCAAGCTTGAGCTCTTGGCACTGGTGTGGGCTATCACCGAGCGTTTCCGCCATTACCTGGCAGCAGCCAAGTTCACCGCGTACACAGACAATAACCTGCTGACCCATCTAGATACGGCCAAGCTGGGCGCGTTGGAGCAGCGGTGGGTGACCAGGTTAGCCAACTACGATTTCACCATCAAGTACCGGGCCGGCCGTACCAACGTCAATGCCAATGCACTCTCCCGGATGCCCCACCTGTCGGAAGAGGGGCCAGAGGATGATGACCTCGAAGAGATCGAGTTGCCTGCATTTCACCGGCCATTCACTGAGAAGGTGCACGTCTACCAACAACGGGTGAACCTGGATCCGCTGCCCCGACAGGACTGGCAGGAAGCTCAGGACCAGGCACCTGCTGTCCGCCTGGTCAAGACTCTAGTGGAACAGGGTTCTGCTGGGATAGACCCTGCTGCCCCTGCCGAAGCCCAACGTCTGTGGCAAGAACGGACCCGGCTATACCTACACCAGGGGAAGTTGTATCGCGAGCTGATTAATCCAAAGACTCACGAGAAGATCCGCCAGCTGGTGATTCCCCAGGCTAAAGTGCCCACCGTCCTGCAAGCATACCATGATGGTGCAGTGCACTTCGGGTGGAAGAAGCTAGAGATGTTGTTAAGAGAGCGGTTCTATTGGAGTGGAATGCGGGAATCTGTGGAGGCCTGGTGCCGAGAATGTGGCCCTTGCGCATTGAGAAGGAAGGACGAGGCCAGCCAGAAGGCACCCCTACACCCGATCATTACACACCAACCGCTGGAGCTGGTTGCCCTTGACCATGTAAAGCTCACCCCCAGCCGAAGTGGGTACACCTACGCTCTGACCATCGTAGACCACTACTCGAGGTTCCTGGTGGTTGTCCCAGTTAAGGACTTAACCGGCCGCACCGCTGCTAAGGCTTTCCAGGCTTATTTCTGTTGACCGCATTGGTACCCGGAGAGGGTGCTTACCGACCAGGGTCCGGCCTTTGAAGCAGAGGTATTCCAGGAATTCTGCCAGTTGTACGGCTGCAAGAAAATCCGGACCACGCCTTACCACGCCCAAACCAATGGCATTTGTGAAAAGATGAACCACTTGGTCCTGGGCCTCCTCAAGACGTTACCACTGGAAGAGCGGAACCTGTGGCTGGAGAAGCTACCTGACCTGGTCGATATGTACAACAACATCCCTTCCAGCTCTACGAAATGCACTCCAGCATACCTGATGAGAGCTCGTCCCGGCCGGCTACCAGTGGATCTGGAAATGGGCTTGGAAGCTTCAGAAGCACTCCTGTCGACAGCTGAATGGGACACTCGGCGGAGGACACAGTACCGACAGGTCCAGGAGTATGTTGAAAAGAACTTGTGCCGGAGTCGGGGACAACAGGAGCAGTGCTTCAACAAGAAGGCGCCTGCCGGTTCCTTCCAACCTGGGGATGTAGTGCTGAAGCGGAAAAGAAGGGCCCACAAGCTGGATGATCAATGGGAAAAAACCCCGTATGTAGTCCAGCCCACAGGATGGGAGAATGGGAAGGCCTACCAGATCAGCCGTGACCAGGGGGGGACTTTGGCCACGGTTTCCCGAGACCACCTGAAGAAGTGCCCACCAGCATTGAGAGTAGCGGATGAGGCTCCAGTTCCCAGTCCAGTGGAGAAGGAAAAAGAGGTAATCCACACCATGATGGGTGATTTTCCAGCAGACTGGCCTACACAGAACGGTGCGGTGATCCTTCCAGTGATACTGTTCCCACAACCCGTGGATGAAGAAATGATGGAAACGGTTAACCGCGAGCCAGTGCCCAGGGATGTACCTGTACCCAGCTCCCCTACGCCTCCGCCTGCCCCACATGATAGCAGGGAGGAGGAACTGACTGTTCCCTCTGCCCCACTGCCTGTCACCACTGACACCGGACCCCGAAGGTCCACTCGCTCCAACCTAGGTAGACCCCCACTTAGGTACAGGGAAACTACTCTTTAAAAGGGGGGGGCTTTATGTGTTGAGTGTACCAGTTTGAAAGTTTTAAATGATAAGTAAAGATGATCAACCTCTATAAATCACTTGTAAGGCTACATCTGGAATATGGGAACCAGTTTTGGGCTCCACATTTTAAAAAGGACATTCAGAAGTTAGAGTCAGTTCAAAGGTGGGCAACTAGACTACTACAAGGAATGGAAGGCCTCCCATATGATGACAAGTTGAAAAAGTTATTAAGTGATTATTGGCTGCAATGGGGCTTTCTGGCTGGTGCCAGCCTCTCTTCTTAGCACACAGGAACCACAATCCCTACACCATGCTTCAATGGATTCTCTCATCCCAGCCCAGTAAAACTACATATTTTACACAGTCATAAGCAGCCCATGGGCATTCACCTGCATTCAAACCAATAACAGCTCATAGACCAGACAATCCATCTACCACTGGACCAAAGACAGGAAGTTAAATCCACTGCCTGCGGTAACCAACTTAATCCTATAGGCTACTCACACAACAAACCCAACAGAAAGGAAAAAAACATGGCTTCGATTATCCATCCAATGAAAACGCATAACCATTGTGAGCCATTGGACAATGCAATTGGACACATGGTGACATGGTGCACGGCCCAATGAATCAAGTCTTTACTTCATATTCACGGTTTAAGCCCTTGGGTTCTAATGTGCCCAGAGTACATATCCAGAAAGATTCTCTTTCTTTGAGCTAAACACAAGTCAACAATACATTGTAAGCAGATTCTATTACCAGTCCCACACCATTTTGTGACGCATAATCACACAGTGATCCAATTAAGATTCCAAGTCATCGAACATGTCCAAGCCATACGTAGAGGAGGCAATAGAATTAGGAAGCTCAAAGAAAGGGAATCTTTCTGGATATATACTCTGGGCACATTGGAACCCAAAGGCTTAAACCATGAATATGAAGTACAGACTTGATTCATTGGGCCATGCATGGACATAATGGACATAATTCTAATAGGCAGGACAGGTAATAAGGAGCACAAGGGATATGCTAAAATGTGTTGTGTGACAAGACAGACACAGGAAAGGAGATGATAACAGGTGTAGGGACCAACAAGGTGAGACAAGGGGTATCAGGATAGGGTCAAGTAGGTATGAATGTAGTAATGGGGCAGGCATAGAGAATTGTATGCGAATGTGAATTACAATAAGTCACTAAGGAAAGGAATATGTGAGTGTGTGCCTAATGTAAACTAATATTGTACTGGCAAAATTATAGATGGAAAGGGAGAAGGGGAGAGGGGAGAGAGGAGGCTGTAATTGACTACAAGGGTATGAGTTATGAGTGATCATAGGGATAGTGCTACATAAGTGGAAATACCTATGGAGGACCGGATGTGTAAGCGCATACCTTATACAAACCTATAGAGTGCTGATGGGTGAGAGTGTGATGTTAGATATAAGACATCCTATAGTGAATAGTGAGCCGTAATCAAGTGCAACAGGGATATTTCACGTGACTATGGGAACCTGGAAGGTAAAGAAAGGGGAGAAAAAACTGTTAGACAAGGTAATCAGACAAACATGACAAATAAAAAACAAGGAAGAATGGAACTCCATACATACTGGAGCCATATATAGTGTGAACACGAAAAAGAACCGGGCGTTAGAAAAAATGTGCACGGCCCAATGAATCAAGTCGGTTCTTCATATTCATGGTTTAAGCCCTTGGGTTCCAACGTGCCCAGAGTATATATCCAGAAAGATTCCCTTTCTTTGAGCTTCCTAATTCTATCGCCTCCTCTGCGTATGGCTGGGACATGTTCGATGACTTGGAATCTTAATTGGGCCACTGTGCGATTATGCGTCACAAAATGGTGTGGGACTGGTAATAGAATCTGCTTACAACGTATTGTTGACTTGTGCTTAGCACAAAGAAAGGGAATCTTTCTGGATATGTACTCTGGACACATTAGAACCCAAGGGCTTAAACCGTGAATATGAAGTACAGACTTGATTCATTGGGCCGTGCACCATGTCACCATGTGTGCAATTGCATTGTCCAATGGCTCACAATGGTTATGCGTTTTCATTGGATGGATAATCGAAGCCATGTTTTTTTCCTTTCTCTTGGGTTTGTTGTGTGAGTAGACTATAGGATTAAGTTAGTTACCGCAGGCAGTGGATTTAGCTTCCTGTCTTTGGTCCAGTGGTAGATTGATTGTTTGGTCTATGAGCTGTTATGGGTTTTAATCCAGGTGAATGCCCATGGGCTGCTTATAACTGTGTGAAATATGTAGTTTTACTGGGCTGGGATGAGAGAATCCATCGAAGCATGGTGTAGGGATTGTGGTTCCTGTGTGCTAAGAAGAAAGGCTGGCACCAGCCAGAAAGCCCCATTACAGCCAATAATCAACCGCTAGCCGCTGGAACTCGTTGCTCTAGATCATGTCAAACTCACACCAAGCAGGAATAGATACATTAGCCCACCATCCCACCCAAAGAGCAACTTCTGCTGCGCAGCTGGCTTTCTAGGCAGCAGCGCTATCGTGATGTCAGCGGGGGACATTGTGACAAGCCAGTGTTCCGTCACTTCATGTTGTGCACTGTTCAAACGGAAAATACATCAACAGGCAGACTACAGAAAAGCTTACTAACAAAGGTTAGAGAGGGGCTTTCTCAGAGGGCTTTTTACAGTTTGTCTATTCCCAATTAGCCGTTTAAGTATGCTTAATGAAAGTACTAATTCTTTCATAGGCCGCCCATTCTTAGTATTTGACGTTCCTTATATTGCGGTATCAGGCTTCGCAGCAGGTTGCAAAACATTCATCACCCATGACTGTCCCCAATTGGGCTCAGAAGCTAAATGTCTATCATGACCTCTCTTTTTGAAAGTCCAAGAGCAAGCAAACTCTTCCTCCAGGAGAGGGAGCCAACAGATCACTGAAGACATCATCATTGCTCAAAGAAAACACCGAAAAACAATGGAAGCTTTAATTGGAGTGGAATCTGATAGACAGCACCTGATGCCAAGTCTGCATCTTCTAACACCTGCAGTCACTGCAGCAGCTGAATCCAATGTGTCCAAAAGGGATCTATTCTATTCAATTGCAAATGATCTAGATAAGACTGAGAATAAGATACTGCACGGGACATAGCAGAGTTGGTCAAGTTGAGTGGAGATGAGTTTGCTATTTGGCACAGCTTTTGCATCAATAAAGCAAGTAAAAGGTGTGAAAGATAAAAAAAAGGGTGAAAGTGTGAAAAGTGAATTGGCCAAATTGAGGTGCATATAAAGTTTTTGCTTTCTTTCAATTCACTAATGGGGCTCATTTGAATCAGGTGAATTGAGTTCTGCTTTTGGAAACTGGGTTAAGAAGGGGTGCACCGGTCCTGGAGGTACTGCAATACCAGGTCAATGCGTGGAGTGGACAGAGCAAGATTTTTTCCATCTCCTTGTTCTAAAAATCCATTTAATATATGGTCCCCAGAGAGGGGACGTATCAGATATTAAACTGATAAGAACAGATTTAATTTTTTTTTTTTTCTGTTTATCAGTAGGACTTCAAAATAACAAAGGTGATCGCCTCCCGTTGCCTGGGAACCGTCCAGGCACAAGAGGGCTATGTGTCACCAGAAGGCGCACACACTTCCTCAAGGCCGGCAGACGTGCAATCCCAGGCACCTTCCAGTACCGACCAAGGTAGCGTCCTCCGAAACTACACTTGATCTTAGCCAAAAGGCCGAGAAGCTATAACCCGAATTGGTTACGGCCTTGAGTGGCACCCTGGCCTATACCGGACACATCTTAGGGAGAGGGAGACAAACCCACGCCTACAGAAGACATTTTGTCACCCAAGCCAACCCTTGAAAAGGCTGTTTTGCAGAGCAAAAACAAGAAGAATGATGCTTTTTGCAGCCGCCGCCCACTGCAATTAATCTGAATAACTCCTCCTCCTCCAAGCACCTCCCCTCCCCCTTGCAGTCTTTCCAATTCATGATACAAAAAGACGGACGGACAGGACAGGACAGGACAGGCTGCCTGACTTTCCGTCACTGCCACCCTTTGCCATCCTTGCCCGTAGAAAGCCCTTTCATCATCCCCAAACCCTAATCTTTTCCCTTCCCTTCCCAGCTGCGTCTCACTCCCTTTCATTAGGAAGTGAGCGCAGCCTTTTCTCCGTTCTGCACATGCGCGACGTTAAACACAAATGCGCAGGCGTGCGTTCCATTAGCCTCACTGCATTCCACTCCCATACAGGAAGTGGGCGCAGCTATTACTACGGTCGCACATAAAAGAACCCACGGCCACCACTGCACACAGCTGACTCCACCACAGGACACCCACTTCTACACCAACGCAGGTAAGACAGGATCGGCACCTCTATGCTCCCGTTACAATCAGGCTCAGTCACCATGTGATAACGCTCTCAACTCTTTAGTTGCAGGCTCCCCTTGCTTCACCTCCACTGGCTGTGCTGCCATTTCCTCTCCCACCTGGAAGGTATACTTTATTCCACTATTTTCCTGTTTCTCTCTTCCCCCTTTTCCCATAACCTACTTTTATCTGCATTTGTGGGGTATCTATATGCTATTTACATCATAGTTTTATTCATTAATATGGAAGGGAAGAGTGCCCATGAGAGTGTTGAACTGCGGAGAGCAAGAGATTAAGCTGCTCCGATTTGCCACCATTGATAAGCTGTTCTCAGTAGATACACATGCTATCCAAACAGCAGCATCCACCATTGCTTCAGCCCACCCATTCAGTGACAGCTCACCAAGTCAGCCAGAGGAGTGGTGTAAGGAATTACACGTAGGCACTGACTCCACACCTTCACATCACAAGAAGGGGGTCTACAGGCTAGTGCAAGAATACGAGCAAGTCTTCAGCAAACATCCGCTAGACTTTTGAAGAATAAAAGGGGTCAAACACTACATCCCCACAAGTGCACACCCACCCATCAAAGAGAGATATAAGCCAAAACTACCTGCACATTACCAGTGTACCAAGGACATGTTGAGCAACATGAAGGAGGCTGGGGTTATCCGTGACAGTTGTAGCCTCTGGGCAGCTCCGTTGGTCCTGTTAAAGAAGAAGGACAGCACCACTCCCCTGTATTGAGGAATAGCTAGCTGCATTGAGAACTGCAAATTATTTTTCTACCCTTGATCTCACTAGTCGCTATTGGCAAGTGTCCGTTGCTGAGGCAGACCGGGAGAAGACCGCCTTTGCCACCCCGATGGGTCTCTGCGAGTTCAAAAGCATGCCCTTCGAGCTGTGCAATTTGCCAGGAACCTTCCAGAGGCTGATGGAATGCTGCTTGGGACACCGAAACTTTGAAACGGTACTGCTATACCTTTATGATGTTATTGTTTATTCTAAAGCAAACAAGATTTTAGGGTGTATAAAAAGGGAGATTAGATCCGGTGATCCCAACGTATTGTTAACCCTCTATAAATCACTTGTAAGGCCACATCTGGAATATGGGGTAAAGTCCTGAGCAGGTTGATAACCATTGGTTTGAGCATGGTAGGGTGTAGTGCGCATCTTCCTGCATCGGTAAAAGCTGCAGAAGTCCTTGAAGATTTCCGCTTCAAAGGCAGTGCCTTGATCTGTGAGGACTCTCTCTGAGTAGCCATGAGGTCTGCATAAGTGTGCTTGGAAGACCTTCGCTGCAGTATGGGCCATTAGATCTTTGACTTGTACCACAACCATAAATCTCGAGTAGTTGTCTACCATCGTAAGTGCATACGTGAGCTCGCCTCGATATTCTGCAACAAAACTCCCTTTTTCGATTTCAGTTTCAGCAAACACTCCTCTTCCTGTACAAAATATTTATCATTACCTAAGACAGTCATTCTAATGCATGACAATATTAAGGCAATTTAGTTAAAACTTGTTTTAACTCACCTTTAAGGGGATTGATGTATTTCATGGTCAATCCAGGTTTGTCAGTGATGGCACTGACATAATGTATGGCGTCTTTTTCGGGCGTTATCCTTTGCCTTTTCATTGTGAAAATCCAGTTGCCTATATCAAAGCAAATTCTACTACTTGTAAAGTATGCAGAAAATGAAATGTAGAACATATAACATCAACTGCTTAGGAACGCATCATAGGTTAGTACTTAAAAGGATATTGTCATGTTCTAGTCATAATGCAAGCTGGACATTTTTCATGTTACCCTGTAATCGCCGGCCTGTTCTAATGCTCACAAGCCAAGATATAGGCTCAGCTGCTAAGGCTTCCCTCTGCCTTCTGAATGAAACTTGAATATGTCTGGCTCACTGTGTATATAGCAGGTGCTCAGAAAAAATAAGAGTCAATTCAATAGAAATAGCTCTGGCACACTATAGTGATCAATAACGTAAGAAAAGAACTCTTGGAATGCTGAAAATTCTTTATTTGTGCAAAAGGATAATTCATCCAACGTTTCGACCTTGTTTTTAGGTCTTTATCAAGGATAAAGTTATCTAAGATCATAAAGGGTTACAAAACCATATAAACACGTAATTAGTACATAGTACAACATAACAGTACAATATATTGCTACTTGAGAGTACAATGGGTCAAATAACCATGATGCACATACAAAAAATTTTTCCAAAGCCATAGTGAAAACATTTGTACTGAGGAAAGAAAATTTCCACATGACCTATCTGGAGAAACATTCTGGATCAAACAACCAAAAATAGTCAAGCAGGTAAATACACACCTATATGGATAACAGGATGATATGTGTTCAATTGTATAGCGTCATTGCCATTAAGGTACAAATGGAAAACTTGCAATCCTATATAGTGAAGGAAATGAACACATATCATATCAAAGAACACAGGAACATGGGTGTGAGAAAAACCTCAATGTTTATACTTTGTTCTTTATAATGGTGTGAACATGTATATGTCTCAGTACCTTATGCACTTGAGAATTCTAGTGAGTAGATGATGAAAGCCTATTTCAGAACTGGAATCGGTAAATAATTGTAGGTGGAATCTAAATGAAAAGATGGTACAAGTGTTATCATGACACGTGGGCTATAACACAATGGACCGTGTGACAAAGAAGAAAGGAGAGAAAGAAGAGGAAGAAAATGCAACTACCTGTAACATTACGTGATAGTCACTGGTAAGTATCACTTGACAATTCAAGTGAAAAAGGATTCCTTTATTAAAGGGTTCTCAGTCGCCTCAGGATCATGAAATACTAGGGTAAATGATATGAGAATGGGTAAGAAGCACCACTAAAGGAAATATGAGATGCAGGACATATATCTATAAACCCCTGAACTACATGATAGAAATAAAAAGAAGAAAAAAGAAAAAAAAGAAGAAAGAAGAAGAACACATAGAATGCGGAAAGAGAATGGGTACAACTACCTGAGTTACTGCAGGGAGGCCCCTGGTTGGTATTGTGAGGGTTAGTGGAATTCCTTCACTGAAGGGTTCTCAGTTGCCTCAGGTTCGTGAAAAATGCTATAGACAAATAATGCCCGGAGAAAAGGGGTTCATATACAGCGAATAATGGTAATACAAGGTACATGTGTCACATGTAATAGTATATATATATATATTGTACTAAGCTCTACACCAGAAATAGAAAGTAGTCCCTCTGCCTTCTGTCTAGGTGCCCTGAGTTATGTCCTGTAAACTGTCACAGCGACCCAGACACACATGTGTAGTAGGGGAATATCCCTGCTGAGATGCCAGTGCTAGAGCACACGTTTGCTGTGGAGTTGAACGCTATGTGAGCAGTTCTTACCTTCAATGAGCAGAAGTCTCTTTTTTCAGATTTCAATATCTCTGTGGGTATCTGGCAGAAATATGGAATACTCTTTACTGCTAAGACCCTGTACACCACTCCCACTAAAGGGGGCTTTACACGCTGCGACATCGCTAATGCGGAGTCGTTGGGGTCACGGAATTTGTGACGCACATCCGGCCGCATTAGCGATGTTGCTGCGTGTGACACCGATGAGCGATTTTGCATCGTTGCAAAAACGTGCAAAATCGCTCATCGGTGACATGGGTCTCCATTCTCGATTATCGTTACTGCAGCAGTAACGATGTAGTTCGTCGCTCCTGCGGCAGCACACATTGCTCCGTGTGACACCGCAGAAACGAGGAACCTCTCCTTACCTGCCTCAAAGCCGCTATGAGGAAGGAAGGAGGTGGGCGGGATGTTCCGGCCACTCATCTCCGCCCCTCCACTGCTATTGGGCGGTCGCTCAGTGACGTTGCTGTGACGCCGCACGAACCGCCCCCTTAGAAAGGAGGCGGTTCGCCGGTCACAGCGACGTCGCCGGGCAGGTAAGTATGTGTGACTGGTTCTGTTCGGTGTTGTGCAGCATGGGCAGCAATTTGCCCGTGTCGCGCAACAGATGGGGGCGGGTACCCACACTAGCGATATCAGGACCGATATCGCAGTGTGTAAAGTAGCCTTTAGTCACATGACCAAGACTGTATCTGTGTCCCTACAACACACTTGAGACAAATGTGTGTGTGAGCCTGCATTGTGGGGTATATATAATATATTATAGAGCTGGGAAGGATCATTCTAAGCAGTGAGCTGTTCCAGTATTTGTAGGAAAATACCCAGTAGAAGCCTCAAACACAGCACCAATACCTCCCATCAGTATCCCACCACAGTGCCATGTAACCCATGCCCTACACTCCCATCTACACCAATACTATACAGGCACAAACTAGTATATCTGACTAAAAACCCCCAAAATATGAAGAACGGCCTATAGTTGAGTGTGGATATAAAATCTATGTGAGCAGAGCTAGAATAGAAATCACTGATCGCATTGAAGTCATTCTGACCATAAATCACCATGATATCAAGGTGAGGAGTTGTGTGTTACTGCTGGGAGGAAAGGGTTAACAGTGGAATATTAAGGTGCATTTCTGTGTGCAGTGTTACTAGTCAATGTACAAATTGTCTCTCCAGTAAAGGAGACAAACTCTAGCACAGCGCCACCTATTGGAAGTAGCGATCCTAAAAGTCACAAGTGGATTTTCAACAATCCATTGCAATATGACTCAGGATATATAAGCCAGATCAGAATCCCAATTTGCAGACACGGTGTTTCGGGGTGCTTGCCCCTCGTCAGTGCAAAGTATGGGGGTGTCAATGTAGTCATTGTAACAATTCAGTATGAGCTGCTCTTGGTGCCGGGGGAGGGAGATGCTCTCCTGAGCAAGATAGATGGGGAATGAACATGATATCTATATAGTGTAAGGCAGGGGGTCTCAAACTCGGCTGGGTGTATGGGCCGCACAGAGGAAAAAAATAATGTGGGGGGCTGCATTCTTTGCAGGACAAAGTGACATTTTTATTGGTACCATATATATATTTTTTTTTCACACACCTTTGGATGACTGATTTTCAACATTTTTCACTTGTTTATTATAACAAATGTGCACATTCTTTGGTTAAATCTAAAAAAAAAAATTGATGTTAAAAAAAAGTTATGCCTTATTTTGTTTTTTTTACAGTTTATCCCTTTCTTTTAA
The DNA here is from genome assembly GCF_048569485.1 of Anomaloglossus baeobatrachus. Lineage (NCBI taxonomy): Eukaryota > Metazoa > Chordata > Amphibia > Anura > Aromobatidae > Anomaloglossus > Anomaloglossus baeobatrachus. The sequence continues at coordinate 87,209 of NW_027442185.1, read as the reverse complement.
CTAATAGTGTTACAATTATGACGCTAGCGTTTTGTGAAGGGAATGCTTTGCCTACTTCCGTGACTATGGCCTTCCAGAACTGCTGCATTTTGGCTGACCTCTCCGCCTCGGGAATAAGAGACATAAAGTTCTCCTTGTAGCGTGGGTCTAACAGTGTTACCAACCAGTAATGATTGTCGGCCAAGATGTTCTTAACGCGAGGGTCACGAGACAGGCAGCTTACCATAAAGTCATCCATGTGCGCCAGACTCTTAACAGCCATCACTTCAATATCCAGACCAACACGATGACTGAACATGCTGTCCTCCTCCTTCTCCTCCTCCTCCTCCTCATCTACCCTGTCCTCTGGCCAGCCACGCTGAACTGAGCATATGACTGGTATGCATGTCATATCCTCAATTTGGTCGGAGAGTTGCTCCATGTCTTCATCTTCCTCCTCGTCATAGTCCTCCACTGCACGTTGTGATGAGACGAGGCTGGGCTGTGTGTTATCACCCACACCCACTACTGTTTCTTGCTCCAACTCATCGTGTTCCGCCTGCAATGCATCATGTTTGGTTTTGAGCAGAGACCGTTTTAGAAGGCAGAGAAGCGGTATGGTGACGCTAATAATGGCGTCATCGCCGCTCACCATCTTGGTGGAGTCCTCAAAGTTTTGGAGGATGGTACATAGGTCGGACATCCATCTCCACTCCTCAGGTGTTATGTGTGGAGTTTGACCCATTTCCCGATGGCTTAGGTGATGCAGGTACTCAACAACTGCCCTCTTCTGCTCACATATCCTGATCAACATGTGCAGAGTTGAATTCCAATGCGTGGGGACATCACACACCAGTCTGTGAGCCGGAAGATGCAAATGACGCTGAAAGCCGGCAAGGCCGGCTGAAGCAGTAGGTGACTTTCGAAAATGTGCAGACAGGCGGCGAACTTTTACCAGCAGATCAGACAGCTCTGGGTATGAGTTTAGAAACCGCTGAACCACGAGGTTGAGCACATGGGCCACGCATGGAACATGTGTCAGCTGGCCTCGCCTCAAAGCCGCCACCAGGTTCCGGCCATTGTCACACACAACCTTTCCTGGCTTTAGGTTCAGAGGTGTGAGCCAGTGATCTGCATGCTGTTTTAGAGCTGTCCACACCTCTTCTGCATTGTGGGGTTTGTCACCTATGCAGATTAGCTGCAGCACAGCCTGTTGCCGCTTCGCCGAGGCAGTGCTGCAGTGCTTCCAGCTTGGGACTGGTGTGGAGGGTAAAGTGGATGAGGATGCGCAGGAGGAGGAGGAGGCTGAAGAGCATGACATTCCGGAGCTGTAGAGTGTGGGTGAAACCCTGACTGAGGTAGGGCCTGCAAACCTTGGTGTGGGAAGGACTTGTTCCGTTCCTCGCTCAAACTGGGTCCCAGCTGGGCTGGGCTGGGTCCCTACCCGGCTGGGTAGGGCGTTGTGGGGGGTTTGTCTATCTCCGTTTGAGGTGAGTTTGTTTAAGTTAGCCTTTTCTTTGGCGTTTTTTGGAGCCCTGCGGGTTGGGGAGTTGGTATCGCCCAGTAAGGCGTTCCCCGGGGGCTTGGATTGGGGTGACATTATGTCAGTGGAAAACGGAGTTGAATTTTGGATTAGGAAATCGAAAACTGATCAGAGAGGTGTGGGTAGACTAGTCCGTTTGGGGATGGTTGTGGCATCTGATATGTGCCCGTTCAAGTGTCTCGGGAATTTTCAACAGATCCGTCCGAAGGTGGATGGCCCCTTATTACATATATCTTTTTATCGAGATACCAATTTGTGAGTGTTTTTAGGGCATGTTTGAAGTCGTTGGGGTTAGATCCGAAGTCTTTCGGATTGGGGCAGCGACGGAGGCCTCTATATGCGGCCTACCGGAGGAGACAGTTAAGCAGATTGGTAGGTGGAAGTCGCAGCGCTTTAAGTCGTATGTACGTCCCCAGGTGGTTGTTGGCAATTGAGGGGAAAAGGGGGGGGGTATTAGGGTATTAGGTAGCAATGGGGGGGGTGAGAGTGTGTGTTTTTTGTCAATTTGGTTTGGTGAGGCAATAAAATGGTGTCGTCTGTACATTTTGTATTGCAGAAGCACCCCCCCTTCCTTCCCTGGTCTGGATCCTTGGCCACTCTTATGTGTATTGGGGAGCCCGACGAGCGGACGCGAGATGGAACTGGAGACAGCTAGGTTTTGAGAAGGACCTGGCTCTCGTGCGATGGCTCGGTGTTCGGGGGTTAGGGTGCAGGAGGTGCATAGATACGCCCGGTTGGACAGACCTCCTGACATCTTAGTGTTGCATGCCGGGGGGAATGATTTGGGTGGGCGTCCTTTTCGAATCTTGATAAAGGACATCAAACATGATTTGTTACGGTTATGGGCGTCGTTTCCAGGTCTAACGATAGTCTGGTCAGAGATAGTAGCGAGAAAGAGTTGGCAGAAAGCGCGGTCAGTTGACAGGTTGAACAAGGCGCGGGCGAAGGTTAATAGGGCGATCTCGAAGTTTGTTAGTCGGAACGGGGGTATAGCAATACGGCATGTTGAGTTGGAAAGGACGGAAGAGGAATTTTGGTTGGCTGACGGGGTACACCTTAATGCGGTGGGAACTGACTTATGGGCTCTTGGCTTGCAGGGAGGTATTGAGAGGGCCCTTTGCTTGCGGGGGGTCTCAGGCACTTGAAGGGTTTCAAGGTGCCTTCGTTGTGGTGTTGTTTATTGGTGGGTCCTTGAAGTTGGTTTAAAATTGGTTCGGGGATTCATCCGGGTATGGATCCCCTCATTGGCAGAATTGATGGTCCCCTGGTGATTTTGGGGGGGAACCCCGACGGGGTATGTCGGGGCCCCTGGGGGTGTGGTTGGGGTTGACGGAGGATTAACCCTTATAATTTGGTGCTCCTGAGCCAGTGTGGGTAACGGCTGGGAGCAAGTTGAGGTTTTTTATTGCTCGGTTATGGGAATCACCAGGGTTTTGGTAGCTTCAAGGACCTTACCACATTGCAAATTTAATTGGTTATGTATTCTTGTTAATAAAATGGCTGCTATGGCCAAAATTATCCAAAGATAAATTTGTGTCTGTGTAATTACTTTTAAATAAGAAATGGGAATGGAGGTGTGGGGTATGAAAGGAAGACCGGAGTCAACAATTCCAGGGTCAAGCATGTTTATTTGCGTAAGCTTCGTTCCAGGGTAGAAAGGGTAAGAGTGCCTTTCAGAATTCGAAGTGGTCAGACTGTACGGACCACCAAGAACTGCAGGAGAGCTTGAACATCTTCCCATGGATTTGCGACATCCTCCCTCATCAGTTACGTAGGTAAGCAGGTTCTCAGCATTGCAGCCCATTTGTTGTCTTAAGTTAGTTAAGCGGGGTTAACTAACCTGTCAGTTCAGCCTCAGGTCTAAAGCAGAGGCCTGGACTCCACTCCTTACTCCTCACTCCACAACTCTCCTTAAAAACAACTGACTCCTTTTTCCTGCCCCGGGGTCTCCAGACCCCTAGGTGGGCGTTTCCTTCCGTCTGGTCCTGCCCACTGGTGTGCCTGTCTTTCCCTAGGGGAGGTGACTAGGGTTTTCTGGTTGGCTTTGTGTGACTTAGGTGAGGGAAGTTGTTATGCGGGGGCCTATGTGTGACTATCTGCAGTGTCAGGGCGTCACATATGTATGTGTGTATGTCTGCTAAAGGAATCCGCACCGTCATATTTACAAACACAAAATTTTGCAGACACCTCATGTGACTCAGGGAACGTTGTAGACTATGTTTTAACAGGAATATTTAACCTTTACAGTTACTCTCCAAAAAACCTGCCTCCATTAAACTGAATGGAGGTGGGAGCTGCAAGTTATTAATAGCAGCTGTGATTGGTTGCTATAGGAACAAAGGACATTCATAGTATAAGAAGCTTATGTGTGAGATAATATGATGTCAGTGGGGAGACAGATAGAGAGAGACAGACACAGACTGAGAGACAAACAGACAGAGACAGATAGGCATAGACAGACAGGGAAAGAGACAGAGACAAACAGACAGAGGCAGACAGGGAAAGAGACAGACAGAGATAGACAGGGAAAAAAGGCAGACAGACAGAGACAGAGAAAGAGACAGAGGCAGATAGGGAAACAGACAAAGACAAACATACAGAGACAGGCAGGAGAAAAGGCAGACCGACAGGGAAACAGACAGACAGGGGAAGAGACAGACAGAGAGAGACAGACAGATAGAGACAGACAAAGAAATACAGAGATAGACAGGGAAAGAGACAAACGGGGAATGAGTCAGACAGAGAGAGACAAAGAGAGACAGGCAGAGAGAGACAGGGAAAGAGACAGACAGGGGAAGAGACAGACAGAGACAGACAAAGAAATACAGAGACAGACAGGGGAAGAGACAGACAGGGGAAGAGACAGACAGGGGAAGAGACAGACAGACAGGGAAAGAGACAGACCTGGAAAAGAGACAGACCTGGAAAAGAGACAGACAGACATAGAAACAGACAGCCACAAAGAGAGAAAGACAGACAGACACAGAGAGACAGACAGAGATAGAGAGACAGAGAGACATGGATAGAGATAGAGACACACAGAGACAGACAGATGACAGAGACTGGGAGAGAGACAGACAGAAGCATAAATCCCTAACTAAAACTTAACATTTAATGATAGTTTTAAAAGGTAAAAAAACACAAATCATGTAAATAGCATGACTCTCTTCTGTGCATAGAGTCAAAATTTTGTGTTTGTAAATATGACGGTGCGGATTCCTTTAGCAGACATACACACATACATATGTGACGCCCTGACACTGCAGGTAGTCACACATAGGCCCCCGCATAACAACTTCCCTCACCTAAGTCACACAAAGCCAACCAGAAAACCCTAGTCACCTCCCCCAGGGAAAGACAGGCACACCAGTGGGCAGGACCAGACGGAAGGAAACGCCCACCTAAGGGTCTGGAGACCCCGGGGCAGGAAAAAGGAGTCAGTTGTTTTTAAGGAGAGTTGTGGAGTGAGGAGTAAGGAGTGGAGTCCAGGCCTCTGCTTTAGACCTGAGGCTGAACTGACAAGGTTAGTTAACCCCGCTTAACTAACTTAAGACAACAAATGGGCTGCAATGCTGAGAACCTGCTTACCTACGTAACTGATGAGGGAGGATGTCGCACATCCATGGGAAGATGTTCAAGCTCTCCTGCAGTTCTTGGTGGTCCGTACAGTCCGACCACTTCGAATTCTGAAAGGCACTCTTACCCTTTCTACCCTGGAACGAAGCTTACGCAAATAAACATGCTTGACCCTGGAATTGTTGACTCCGGTCTTCCTTTCATACCCCACACCTCCATTCCCATTTCTTATTTAAAAGTAATTACACAGACACAAATTTATCTTTGGATAATTTTGGCCATAGCAGCCATTTTATTAACAAGAATACATAACCAATAAAATTTGCAATGTGGTAAGGTCCTTGAAGCTACCAAAACCCTGGTGATTCCCATAACCGAGCAATAAAAAACCTCAACTTGCTCCCAGCCGTTACCCACACTGACTCAGTAGCACCAAATGGTTAGGGTTAATCCTCCGTCAACCCCAACCACACCCCCAGGGGCCCCGACATACCCCGTCGGGGTTCCCCCCCAAAATCACTAGGGGACCATCAATTCTGCCAATGAGGGGATCCATACCCGGATGAATCCCCGAACCAATTTTAAACCAACTTCAAGGACCCACCAATAAACAACACCACAACGAAGGCACCTTGAAACCCTTCAAGTGCCTGAGACCCCCCGCAAGCAAAGGGCCCTCTCAATACCTCCCTGCAAGCCAAGAGCCCATAAGTCAGTTCCCACCGCATTAAGGTGTACCCCGTCAGCCAACCAAAATTCCTCTTCCGTCCTTTCCAACTCAACATGCCGTATTGCTATACCCCCGTTCCGACTAACAAACTTCGAGATCGCCCTATTAACCTTCGCCCGCGCCTTGTTCAACCTGTCAACTGACCGCGCTTTCTGCCAACTCTTTCTCGCTACTATCTCCGACCAGACTATCGTTAGACCTGGAAACGACACCCATAACCGTAACAAATCATGTTTGATGTCCGTTATCAAGATTCGAAAAGGACGCCCACCCAAATCATTCCCCCCGGCATGCAACACTAAGATGTCAGGAGGTCTGTCCAACCGGGCGTATCTATGCACCTCCTGCAACACCCTGTTCCACCCTAACCCCCGAACACCGAGCCATCGCACGAGAGCCAGGTCCTTCTCAAAACCTAGCTGTCTCCCGTTCCATCTCGCGTCCGCTCGTCGGGCTCCCCAATACACATAAGAGTGGCCAAGGATCCAGACCAGGGAAGGAAGGGGGGGTGCTTCTGCAATACAAAATGTACAGACGACACCATTTTATTGCCTCACCAAACCAAATTGACAAAAAACACACACTCTCACCCCCCCCATTGCTACCCTAATACCCCCCCTTTTCCCCTCAATTGCCAACAACCACCTGGGGACGTACATACGACTTAAAGCGCTGCGACTTCCACCTACCAATCTGCTTAACTGTCTCCTCCGGTAGGCCGCATATAGAGGCCTCCTTCGCTGCCCCAATCCGAAAGACTTCGGATCTAACCCCAACGACTTCAAACATGCCCTAAAAACACTCACAAATTGGTATCTCGATAAAAAGGACCCATCCTCGTGACATAATAAGGGGCCATCCACCTTCGGACGGATCTGTTGAAAATTCCCGAGACACTTGAACGGGCACATATCAGCAATGCGTGGGGACATCACACACCAGTCTGTGAGCCGGAAGATGCAAATGACGCTGAAAGCCGGCAAGGCCGGCTGAAGCAGTAGGTGACTTTCGAAAATGTGCAGACAGGCGGCGAACTTTTACCAGCAGATCAGACAGCTCTGGGTATGAGTTTAGAAACCGCTGAACCACGAGGTTGAGCACATGGGCCACGCATGGAACATGTGTCAGCTGGCCTCGCCTCAAAGCCGCCACCAGGTTCCGGCCATTGTCACACACAACCTTTCCTGGCTTTAGGTTCAGAGGTGTGAGCCAGTGATCTGCATGCTGTTTTAGAGCTGTCCACACCTCTTCTGCATTGTGGGGTTTGTCACCTATGCAGATTAGCTGCAGCACAGCCTGTTGCCGCTTCGCCGAGGCAGTGCTGCAGTGCTTCCAGCTTGGGACTGGTGTGGAGGGTAAAGTACTGATGGGGTGGGTGTCTGTGTGGCCCAATTTTTGGAAAAAAGGGAGACTCCGCTTGGAGTAACCCTTGCTTGCTGTGTTTTTAAAAGAAGCCAAGATGAACAGAGCTGGGATCAGGAAAGACTTTGCTACCTACCCCGGTGTCATCCTGGGGACGGTTAATTATGGCGTATTTTTGATTTTGCTTGATGCAAATCAAAACATCCTGTTTGCAACTAGGGCCCAAGTGCTGCCACTGATGGGGTGGGTGTCTGTGTGGCCCAATTTTTGGAAAAAAGGGAGACTCCGCTTGGAGTAACCCTTGCTTGCTGTGTTTTTAAAATAAGCCAAGATGAACAGAGCTGGGATCAGGAAAGACTTTGCTACCTACCCCGGTGTCATCCTGGGGACGGTTAAGAATAGCGTATTTTTGAATGTGCTTGATGCAAATGTAGCTGTGAAGTGTACAACTGGGGCACAACTGCTGCCACTGAAGGGGTGGGTGTGTGTGGGGCCCAATTTTTGGAAAAAAGGGAGACTCCTCTTGGAGTCACCTTGCGGTGTTTTACATGATTTTAGAATGGCGTGCCATGCCTATATCTGTGTGTCCTCCTCTTTTTCCTTGTCCAGCTGTTTTGTTTTCGCATGAGTATATGTCCTTGTCACTTTCCCATGTGTTTGTGTTGTGTTGTGAGTTGTTTGTCACCTTTTGGACACCTTTGAGGGTGTTTTCTAGGTGTTTTACTGTGTTTGTGATTGCCTGCCATTGTTTCCTATTGGCTCGAGTTCGGTTCGTCGAACGTTCGACGAGCCGAACTCGAACGGGAGCTCCGTTCGGCGAACCGACCTCGAGCCGAACCGGGACCGGTTCGCTCATCTCTACTCCTGGACATACCTACCCCGGTGTCATCCTGGGGACGGTTAAGAATAGCGTATTTTTGAATGTGCTTGATGCAAATGTAGCTGTGAAGTGTACAACTGGGGCACAACTGCTGCCACTGAAGGGGTGGGTGTGTGTGGGGCCCAATTTTTGGAAAAAAGGGAGACTCCGCTTGGAGTAACCCTTGCTTGCTGTGTTTTTAAAAGAAGCCAAGATGAACAGAGCTGGGATCAGGAAAGACTTTGCTACCTACCCCGGTGTCATCCTGGGGACGGTTAATTATGGCGTATTTTTGAATGTGCTTGATGCAAATCAAAACATCCTGTTTGCAACTAGGGCCCAAGTGCTGCCACTGATGGGGTGGGTGTCTGTGTGGCCCAATTTTTGGAAAAAAGGGAGACTCCGCTTGGAGTAACCCTTGCTTGCTGTGTTTTTAAAAGAAGCCAAGATGAACAGAGCTGGGATCAGGAAAGACTTTGCTACCTACCCCGGTGTCATCCTGGGGACGGTTAAGAATAGCGTATTTTTGAATGTGCTTGATGCAAATGTAGCTGTGAAGTGTACAACTGGGGCACAACTGCTGCCACTGAAGGGGTGGGTGTGTGTGGGGCCCAATTTTTGGAAAAAAGGGAGACTCCGCTTGGAGTAACCCTTGCTTGCTGTGTTTTTAAAAGAAGCCAAGATGAACAGAGCTGGGATCAGGAAAGACTTTGCTACCTACCCCGGTGTCATCCTGGGGACGGTTAATTATGGCGTATTTTTTAATGTGCTTGATGCAAATCAAAACATCCTGTTTGCAACTAGGGCCCAAGTGCTGCCACTGATGGGGTGGGTGTCTGTGTGGCCCAATTTTTGGAAAAAAGGGAGACTCCGCTTGGAGTAACCCTTGCTTGCTGTGTTTTTAAAAGAAGCCAAGATGAACAGAGCTGGGATCAGGAAAGACTTTGCTACCTACCCCGGTGTCATCCTGGGGACGGTTAATTATGGCGTATTTTTGAATGTGCTTGATGCAAATCAAAACATCCTGTTTGCAACTAGGGCCCAAGTGCTGCCACTGATGGGGTGGGTGTCTGTGTGGCCCAATTTTTGGAAAAAAGGGAGACTCCGCTTGGAGTAACCCTTGCTTGCTGTGTTTTTAAAAGAAGCCAAGATGAACAGAGCTGGGATCAGGAAAGACTTTGCTACCTACCCCGGTGTCATCCTGGGGACGGTTAAGAATAGCGTATTTTTGAATGTGCTTGATGCAAATGTAGCTGTGAAGTGTACAACTGGGGCACAACTGCTGCCACTGAAGGGGTGGGTGTGTGTGGGGCCCAATTTTTGGAAAAAAGGGAGACTCCGCTTGGAGTAACCCTTGCTTGCTGTGTTTTTAAAAGAAGCCAAGATGAACAGAGCTGGGATCAGGAAAGACTTTGCTACCTACCCCGGTGTCATCCTGGGGACGGTTAATTATGGCGTATTTTTGAATGTGCTTGATGCAAATCAAAACATCCTGTTTGCAACTAGGGCCCAAGTGCTGCCACTGATGGGGTGGGTGTCTGTGTGGCCCAATTTTTGGAAAAAAGGGAGACTCCGCTTGGAGTAACCCTTGCTTGCTGTGTTTTTAAAAGAAGCCAAGATGAACAGAGCTGGGATCAGGAAAGACTTTGCTACCTACCCCGGTGTCATCCTGGGGACGGTTAATTATGGCGTATTTTTGAATGTGCTTGATGCAAATCAAAACATCCTGTTTGCAACTAGGGCCCAAGTGCTGCCACTGATGGGGTGGGTGTCTGTGTGGCCCAATTTTTGGAAAAAAGGGAGACTCCGCTTGGAGTAACCCTTGCTTGCTGTGTTTTTAAAAGAAGCCAAGATGAACAGAGCTGGGATCAGGAAAGACTTTGCTACCTACCCCGGTGTCATCCTGGGGACGGTTAATTATGGCGAATTTTGGAATGTGCTTGATGCAAATCAAAACATCCTGTTTGCAACTAGGGCCCAAGTGCTGCCACTGATGGGGTGGGTGTCTGTGTGGCCCAATTTTTGGAAAAAAGGGAGACTCCGCTTGGAGTAACCCTTGCTTGCTGTATTTTTAAAAGAAGCCAAGATGAACAGAGCTGGGATCAGGAAAGACTTTGCTACCTACCCCGGTGTCATCCTGGGGACGGTTAATTATGGCGTATTTTTGAATGTGCTTGATGCAAATCAAAACATCCTGTTTGCAACTAGGGCCCAAGTGCTGCCACTGATGGGGTGGGTGTCTGTGTGGCCCAATTTTTGGAAAAAAGGGAGACTCCGCTTGGAGTAACCCTTGCTTGCTGTGTTTTTAAAAGAAGCCAAGATGAACAAGTCATGGTCAGCAAAAACTTTATCTACCTACCCCGGTGTCATCCTGGGGACGGATAAGAATGGCGTATTTTTGAATGTGCTTGAAGCCAAGATGAACAGAGCTGGGATCAGGAAAGACTTTGCTACCTACCCCGGTGTCATCCTGGGGACGGTTAAGAATAGCGTATTTTTGAATGTGCTTGATGCAAATGTAGCTGTGAAGTGTACAACTGGGGCACAACTGCTGCCACTGAATGGGTGGGTGTGTGTGGGGCCCAATTTTTGGAAAAAAGGGAGACTCCGCTTGGAGTCACCTTGCGGTGTTTTACATGATTTTAGAATGGCGTGCCATGCCTATATCTGTGTGTCCTCCTCTTTTTCCTTGTCCAGCTGTTTTGTTTTCGCATGAGTATATGTCCTTGTCACTTTCCCATGTGTTTGTGTTGTGTTGTGAGTTGTTTGTCACCTTTTGGACACCTTTGAGGGTGTTTTCTAGGTGTTTTACTGTGTTTGTGATTGCCTGCCATTGTTTCCTATTGGCTCGAGTTCGGTTCGTCGAACGTTCGACGAGCCGAACTCGAACGGGAGCTCCGTTCGGCGAACCGACCTCGAGCCAAACCGGGACCGGTTCGCTCATCTCTACTCCTGGACATAGCATTCGAATTACCAGGTCCCTGAAGGCTGAAATGCGTAGTGGCCGGAAATCATGAACAATTACAATGGGCGTATGTGCTGTAGATCCTGCGTCAGTTGTAGCTTGGAACTTTGTCTTTTCACGGATTTGCCCGTCTCTCATGGTGTTGGGCTATTTTCGGATCAAAATGGTGTGTCCCTCCTTGGCCCGTATCATGGGTTATTTCAGGGGCAAATTTAACTCTCTTAGCACTTTTCTCCTTAATTGTGGCCGTTGAATTGTTGGGTCAAGGTCTATCCAACCAGCATATTTGTTGTTTTTCAGACAATTTAGGGCTCGTGCATAGTAATAATAACACAGGTTTCCAAGGGTAAAAATTTTTGAAAGATGTGATTTTTTTCATACTTTTGATCATTGGACTCAGTAAAAATATTGAAAAAATATCATCACGTACAGTTTTTTCACAAACACTGATTCTATAGGTGTTAGGGCCAGGTGGACGGGCAGACCCAGGAGGTGGATCCACTGGGCCGAACACCTTAATGAAGGCAAGGGGTCCGGTAGCCGGAGCACTACGGGTAGCAGGACAGTCCGTGCAAAAGAGTGGAATGGAGAAGTCCCTGGGACCACGGAGTCACTGATGGTAGTCCGGGTGACGGAGCTCAGGTTCGGAGGCCGAGATGTCAGGCAGAGTCCGGAACCGATGGAGCGAGAGGACGGGTCACCACAGGGATCAGAGATGGTACGGACTGACGGGATGGCAGATAGTCAGCGTTCGGGGTTCGGGAATCGGCAGGACCGGATGGCGAGGCAGGAGCGGCTCTAGAAGAGAGATAGGTAAGTATATCACAGAGACACAAGGAGACCTGACTCCTAGCTTAGGAAACACGAAGAACAGGCCCCGCCCACTTGGACATTAAACCCCTTTATACCCTGTACCTGTGTGTTCAATTTCCTGTCAGTGGACGCTGGCCCTTTAAGAGAGGGTCAATGACCGCGCGCGCGCCCTAATGCGCATGCGCGAGGCCCGGGTGCCAGAAGCCAGGGCAGGGAGCGGTGTATAGGAAGCAGGGGAGCCGGCCTGGAGCAGGGCTGCCGACGGGCGCCGGGAGTGGGGACCGGGCCGCCTGGGGACCGCAGGTGGTGGAGGCTGGAGACCGTGGAGCGGGGGATGTCTGCCAGAGGAGCCGGGGAGCGAAGCAGGGAAGCCGGGGAGCGTGGCAGGTGAGCCGGGGGGCAGAGCAGGGGACCCGGAGAGCGTGACAATAGGTTTCCAAAAGGTTAGAATTCTGAAAAGATTCCCTCCATACTTTTCTGAAGATGGCGCTCTAGTGTATTCAAGCGATGTTCCTGTGCTGATGGAAAATGTAACATTAAGTACAATGTGAGCGAGTGGAGACACGTCATTGTTTCATCCAAAAAGTCTGAAAGCTGTGCTACTGCTCAATGGCAGTAAGTATTCTTCAGTGTGTGTAGGGCATGTGTCGCGGGCAGAGGGGCCACGCACGCTACGCTCGGGTTCGGGGACTTCTGCTGCTGCTGCTGCTCGGTGGCTCGAGCGGAGGGCCAGATCCGGGGACTCGAGCAGCGCTCCTCGCCCACGAGTGAAAAGGGGGTGGTTTGTTTGGGGAGATAGTTAGTGACGTCACCCACAGGTCGTGGTGATAATGGGCACCACCACTGCTGGTGACGGGGATCCCGGGAGCGATGGCAGGGAGCAGCTAGGATGTTGGTTCCCCCTCCGTGGGTAGGGGTTGGTGATCCCGGGGCCCGGTGGCGGTACGGGGAGGCTGGATGGCTGGGGTGTACGTACCGAGGGAGCCCGTTTGCCCGCAGGCGCTGGCCCTTGGATCTCTAGCCTATGGCGGTGGCTTTTTATCCTCACGGTGTGGACGGTTGCCTTCTGTCGGGTCTTGGGTGTTAGGGAACCCCTGGGATTCCGGTCACTCTCGGATTTGACCATTGTCGGCGGCTCCTAGCCTGGTCAGGGTCCAATGGCCCTGCCTTTGTGCTTGGTACAGATCCGCTCACCGGTTCAGTTCCCTTCGGGTCACCGCCCGTCCCCGATCCTACGGTTCAGCTGACTTGTACCACCTCCTGCAGACGGCCACCACCGTCTGCCGACCTTGCTGACAGTGCCTGGGCTCCTACCCAGACACTAACAGTTTCTGTCCTCTCACTTTCCACTACAAAACTAAACTAACTGCTTTTTCCCGCCTCCAGGCCTGTGAACTCCTCGGTGGGTGGGGCCAACCGCCTGGCTCCGCCCCACCTGGTGTGGACATCAGACCCTGGAGGAGGCAACAAGGATTTTGTGTGACTGATGTAGACTATCCAGGGGAGGGGGTGTGTGTGATTTTGTGTTTGTGACTACCTGGCTAGTCCAGGGCGTCACACATGCTATGCACTTGGAAGAAAGCTGTGAGAATTTAGACTTTATTCTCAAGAAACTTAACTACAAGGAGCATGGATGGTCAATATGTGGTGGTCTAAAAATGTTCTCATTGCTTCTTGGGCAGCAAGGAGGATATATTAAATACCCATGCTGTTCTGCCTCATGGCAGCCTGCTAATAGTCATTCATTAAAATTTCTGTTACAACCCCTAGAGGTCATTGTTATTCTTTTGAATTGCTGAGTTTCCCTTTAAGCTAAATGTATTCTGGGTAAGGAATGCCTCCCTGAGCTGAGAAGAAGCCTGCAGCCATTTTCTCTTTGGATTTGTCAGGAAAGGACATGCCGACTTACCTCTCTGTACATTCACCCCTGCCTAGTGTAATCCGGTGAGCAAAGCAAATTACATGTGTTAGTGATAGAATCCTAGATGGAAGAGTGTAGTAAATGCATTGTACATTGTACTTCTACACCTTTAGTGTCATCCCTGTCTTGTTTGTCTAGATAAGATTTCTATGTATTGCAGATGCAGTGACCTTTCACCTACATTCTCGTAAGAACTGCATCTCATGTACTGTTATGCTATGTTAACTCTGTATTAACACTGTACTGACTGTAATCATTTTCTTGTTATAGTTTTTACCCGTATAAAACAGTATCTTGGATATACCGTATTCTGTCTTCAACTGCATCTTGGATATTCCTATATTCACTGTATATTCCATGTATACTGCAATCAAGTTCACGTTACCAGCTAATAAATCAAGGCTATTGAACTCCACAGTCTGTTTATTTGAAATGTGAACTAGGGTTTAGCTGTATGCTAGAGATTCACAGCATTACGTAAAAGAAGGCAGAACACATGCTTTTTGTGTGAATTGGAAAGCCAGGTTAGGACTCTTCACTGGAGCAAAAAAAATTGGCCAACAAGAACATCTTTGTAACCGGGACTCAAGAACATTGTTGCATAAAGCTTAGTTGATCCCACCTAAAGTTCTCTTGCCACCACTCCACTGTAAGCTTGGACTGATGAAGCTGTTTGTGAAAGCGCTACTGAAAGAAGGAGAGATGTTTAAGTACCTGTGTACCAAGTTTCAGGGACTGTCAGAATCAAGTCTGAAGGAAGGTGTGATGCCCTGGCAAAACCAGGTAGTTACAGATAGGCCCCCGCACAACACCTTTCCTCACTTAGGAAACACACAGCCGACCTGAAACCCTAGTCACCTAGGACCCTGAAGCCAGGACCGAAAACAGCGGCCTAGCTAATTAAATGATTGAGGGCAGGATTATAGGTCCTATCCCACCTAAAGTCCCTCAAAGAAGACAACAGCCCACTGATAGGGATAAGGCCACCGCCAGGGCCCTTAGATCCCACGGGCCAGCGCCTGCGGGCACGGCTCCTTAGGCCATATCCAGCCGGGAGCGGACTCCTGAGTTCCAGACCAGGCAGTCCACCATACACAAAAACAAGTGCAGAGTAAAGGACAGCGACCACCAGCCTGGGTGGGGGACCTGAATGCAACCGGCCGGGGCGGCAGGCCACCAGCACCTTTGGTTTACCGAAAGACTCGTGTGATTCATTTACTGTGAGTAACCAAACATCCCCCTGCTTGCTCAGGCGCGCCGGCCCTTGCCATCACCATACCCTGCACAAAGACACTGGGCCCCGGGGCAATCATCCCTACACACGGAGGGGTTAACATCCAGCTGCCACTACATCTCTCCCGGGTATCCCATAACGGCAGCGGTGGTGTCCCACCTCACCACACACCGTTGGTGGCGTCACAAACTTAATACGGCCTAGCCCATACATCTACATTCCTCCTTTTATTCGACATGTCCGCGAGACCCCCGGGTCGAGCCACTCTCTTAGAAGGTCTGGATCCGACCAACGGCGGCTGCTGGCACAGGGGCAGCACAAAAGCATTTTTGTGGGTTCGGATATTCAGAAACCCATGAATGAAGGATGACGTGTTTTAAACAATAATGAAAACTGTTGAAAAAAGGGCTTGGGACTCTTTGAAAGAAGCAATAAATACGTTTCTAGGTAACAACAAAGAATCAAAATTTAAGTCCATCGTGGAGAACATGCTGAAACGTTTCAAAGCCTTGGGTTGTCTAATGAATTTGAAGTTACATTTTTTACATTCCTATTTGGACTACTTGTCTGAAAACCTTGGTGCTGGTGGGAAGAACAAGAAGGTTTTCATCGGAATATCAAGGAGATGGAACGACGATACCAAAGTAAATGAAACGTGAACATGATTGCCGGATGCTTCACAGAGAAGATCCACAGGCCTTCTATAAGAGAAAAGGGGGATCTAGAGAAAAGGAAAAAGTGCAAGAATAAATTTCTAATAAAGTTGCAGAATCACTGTACAATAAATAAATGTATTTTATATATAAAATTGTGAATATTTTTGGTTACAATAAGTATTTTTCTTGTTCATGTCACTTGTATGTAACTTCACACATGGATTGTACAAAATCAATATTTGATGGTTAAAAAAAAATATTTATTTTTTTTTTTAAATCAGGACATTAGAAAACATAATAATCAGTCACTGGATTTGAAGTTTCATAAACCAAAATTTTACATAGCTGTGTAATTTGTCGGGCACCCACCGACAATAGAATAGCGCCAGATTTAGGAAGCTGGCTGAGGTCTGCAAAGTCTGTAGCCAGGTGACAAAATTGTCCAACCTGGGTTTCTTCCTTAAGTAGTCTCTGGTATGATGATATGGTATAATCCTGGCAGCCGGAGTCGAAATCCCTAGATTGCGGTTATGATCTCCAATCGGAATTGGAGCCCCTAGATTGAAGCCATGTAGCCAAGTGATCCTCTAGTTGAAGCCAAAGTCCCTAGACCGAGTCCACAAGGCATCCTGGTTCTGATCCCCTAGCCAGCTCCTAAGAGCTTAGACTAGATCATGCAACATCCATCAACAACCTGGTGACTCCAAGAAGTCCCCTTTTATAGCCATAACCTTCCCTTAGGATATACTGTGCCCTTATCAGATTGGTTGTACAAGGTTGCTTCTCTTATTGGATGGATTTCAAGCTGCATGGATAATGTTCATTTAAATGATGTGGATAGAAAGACTGAAGATATCTACATGTAGTCTGAAATCCATCATGAATCAATACTATTTTACACAGTCATAAGCAGCCCATGGGCATTCACCTGCATTCAAACCAATAACAGCTCATAGACCAGACAATCCATCTACCACTGGACCAAAGACAGGAAGTTAAATCCACTGCCTGCGGTAACCAACTTAATCCTATAGGCTACTCACACAACAAACCCAACAGAAAGG
The DNA here is from genome assembly GCF_048569485.1 of Anomaloglossus baeobatrachus. NCBI lineage: Eukaryota > Metazoa > Chordata > Amphibia > Anura > Aromobatidae > Anomaloglossus > Anomaloglossus baeobatrachus. The sequence continues at coordinate 70,507 of NW_027442185.1, read as the reverse complement.
AAAAAAACATGGCTTCGATTATCCATCCAATGAAAACGCATAACCATTGTGAGCCATTGGACAATGCAATTGGACACTTGGTGACATGGTGCACGGCCCAATGAATCAAGTCTTTACTTCATATTCACGGTTTAAGCCCTTGGGTTCTAATGTGCCCAGAGTACATATCCAGAAAGATTCTCTTTCTTTGAGCTAAACACAAGTCAACAATACATTGTAAGCAGATTCTATTACCAGTCCCACACCATTTTGTGACGCATAATCACACAGTGATCCAATTAAGATTCCAAGTCATCGAACATGTCCAAGCCATACGCAGAGGAGGCAATAGAATTAGGAAGCTCAAAGAAAGGGAATCTTTCTGGATATATACTCTGGGCACATTGGAACCCAAAGGCTTAAACCATGAATATGAAGTACAGACTTGATTCATTGGGCCATGCATGGACATAATGGACATAATTCTAATAGGCAGGACAGGTAATAAGGAGCACAAGTTATATGCTAAAATGTGTTGTGTGACAAGACAGACACAGGAAAGGACATGATAACAGGTGTAGGGACCAACAAGGTGAGACAAGGGGTATCAGGATAGGGTCAAGTAGGTATGAATGTAGTAATGGGGCAGGCATAGAGAATTGTATGTGAATGTGAATTACAATAAATCACTAAGGAAAGGAATATGTGAGTGTGTGCCTAATGTAAACTAATATTGTACTGGCAAAATTATAGATGGAAAGGGAGAAGGGGAGGGGGGAGAGAGGAGGCTGTAATTGACTACAAGGGTATGAGTTATGAGTGATCATAGGGATAGTGTTACATAAGTGGAAATACCTATGGAGGACCGGATGTGTAAGCGCATACCTTATACAAACCTATAGAGTGCTGATGGGTGAGAGTGTGATGTTAGATATAAGACATCCTATAGTGAATAGTGAGCCGTAATCAAGTGCAACAGGGATATTTCACGTGACTATGGGAACCTGGAAGGTAAAGAAAGGGGAGAAAAAACTGTTAGACAAGGTAATCAGACATAATGTAACCAGTTGATCAGACATGATCACCTGGTTTGAGACCCCCTGCCTTACACTATATAGATATCATGTTCATTCCCCATCTATCTTGCTCAGGAGAGCATCTCCCTCCCCCGGCACCAAGAGCAGCTCATACTGAATTGTTACATTGACTAGTAACACTGCACACAGAAATGCACCTTAATATTCCACTGTTAACCCTTTCCTCCCAGCAGTAACACACAACTCCTCACCTTGATATCATGGTGATTTATGGTCAGAATGACTTCAATGCGATCAGTGATTTCTATTCTAGCTCTGCTCACATAGATTTTATATCCACACTCAACTATAGGCCGTTCTTCATATTTTGGGGGCTTTTAGTCAGATATACTAGTTTGTGCCTGTATAGTATTGGTGTAGATGGGAGTGTAGGGCATGGGTTACATGGCACTGTGGTGGAATACTGATGGGAGGTATTGGTGCTGTGTTTGATGCTTCTACTGGGTATTTTCCTACAAATACTGGAACAGCTCACTGCTTAGAATGATCCTTCCCAGCTCTATAATATATTATATATACCCCACAATGCAGGCTCACACACACATTTGTCTCAAGTGTGTTGTAGGGACACAGATACAGTCTTGGTCATGTGACTAAAGGCTACTTTACACACTGCGATATCGGTCCCGATATCGCTAGTGTGGGTACCTGCCCCCATCTGTTGCGCGACACGGGCAAATCGTTGCCCATGCCGCACAACACCGACCAGACCCGTCACACATACTTACCTGCCCGGCGACGTCGCTGTGTCCGGCGAACCGCCTCCTTTCTAAGGGGGCGGTCCGTGCGGCGTCACAGCGACGTCACTGAGCGACGGCCCAATAGCAGCGGAGGGGCGGAGATGAGTGGCCGGAACATCCCGCCCACCTCCTTCCTTCCTCATAGCGGCTGGGAGGCAGGTAAGGAGAGGTTCCTCGTTTCTGCGGTGTCACACGGAGCGATGTGTGCTACCGCAGGAGCGACGAACTACATCGTTACTGCTGCAGTAACGATAATCGAGAATGGAGACCCATGTCACCGATGAGCGATTTTGCACGTTTTTGCAACGATGCAAAATCGCTCATCGGTATCACACGCAGCAACATCGCTAATGCGGCCGGATGTGCGTCACAAATTCCGTGACCCCAACGACTCCGCATTAGCGATGTCGCAGCGTGTAAAGCCCCCTTTAGTGGGAGTGGTGTACAGGGTCTTAGCAGTAAAGAGTATTCCATATTTCTGCCAGATACCCACAGAGATATTGAAATCTGAAAAAAGAGACTTCTGCTCATTGAAGGTAAGAACTACTCACATAGCGTTCAACTCCACAGCAAACGAGTGCTCTAGCACTGGCATCTCAGCAGGGATATTCCCCTACTACACATGTGTGTCTAGGTCACTGTGACAGTTTACAGGACATAACTCAGGGCACCTAGACAGAAGGCAGAGGGACTACTTTCTATTTCTGGTGTAGAGCATATATATATATTTATACTATTACATGGGACACATGTACCTTGTATTACCATTATTCGCTGTATATGAACCCCTTTTCTCCGGGCATTATTTGTCTATAGCATTTTTCACGAACCTGAGGCAACTGAGAACCCTTCAGTGAAGGAATTCCACTAACCCTCACAATACCTACCAGGGGCCTCCCTGCAGTAACTCAGGTAGTTGTACCCATTCTCTTTCCGCATTCTATGTGTTCTTCTTCTTTCTTCTTTTTTTTCTTTTTTCTTCTTTTTATTTCTATCATGTAGTTCAGGGGTTTATAGATATATGTCCTGCATCTCATATTTCCTTTAGTGGTGCTTCTTACCCATTCTCATATCATTTACCCTAGTATTTCATGATCCTGAGGCGACTGAGAACCCTTTAATAAAGGAATCCTTTTTCACCTGAATTGTCAAGTGATACTTACCAGTGACTATCACGTAATGTTACAGGTAGTTCCATTTTCTTCCTCTTCTTTCTCTCCTTTCTTCTTTGTCACACGGTCCATTGTGTTATAGCCCACGTGTCATGATAACACTTGTACCATCTTTTCATTTAGATTCCACCTACAATTATTTACCGATTCCAGTTCTGGAATAGGCTTTCATCATCTACTCACTAGAATTCTCAAGTTCATAAGGTACTGAGACATATACATGTTCACACCATTATAAAGAACAAAGTATAAACATTGAGGTTTTTCTCACACCCATGTTCCTGTGTTCTTTGATATGATATGTGTTCATTTCCTTCACTATATAGGATTGCAAGTTTTCCATTTGTACCTTAATGGCAATGACGCTATACAATTGAACACATATCATCCTGTTATCCATATAGGTGTGTATTTACCTGCTTGACTATTTTTGGTTGTTTGATCCAGAATGTTTCTCCAGATAGGTCATGTGGAAATTTTCTTTCCTCAGTACAAATGTTTTCACTATGGCTTTGGAAAATTTTTTTGTATGTGCATCATGGTCATTTGACCCATTGTACTCTCAAGTAGCAATATATTGTACTGTTATGTTGTACTATGTACTAATTACGTGTTTATATGGTTTTGTAACCCTTTATGATCTTAGATAACTTTATCCTTGATAAAGACCTAAAAACAAGCTCGAAACGTTGGATGAATTATCCTTTTGCACAAATAAAGAATTTTCAGCATTCTAAGAGTTCTTTTCTTACGTTATTGATCACTATAGTGTGCCAGAGCTATTTCTATTGAATTGACTCTTATTTTTTCTGAGCACCTGCTATATACACAGTGAGCCAGACATATTCAATTTTCATTCAGAAGGCAGAGGGAAGCCTTAGCAGCTGAGCCTATATCTTGGCTTGTGAGCATTAGAACAGGCCGGCGATTACAGGGTAACATGAAAAATGTCCAGCTTGCATTATGACTAGAACATGACAATATCCTTTTAAGTACTAACCTATGATGCGTTCCTAAGTAGTTGATGTTATATGTTCTACATTTCATTTTCTGCATACTTTACAAGTAGTAGAATTTGCTTTGATATAGGCAACTGGATTTTCACAATGAAAAGGCAAAGGATAACGCCCGAAAAAGACGCCATACATTATGTCAGTGCCATCACTGACAAACCTGGATTGACCATGAAATACATCAATCCCCTTAAAGGTGAGTTAAAACAAGTTTTAACTAAATTGCCTTAATATTGTCATGCATTAGAATGACTGTCTTAGGTAATGATAAATATTTTCTACAGGAAGAGGAGTGTTTGCTGAAACTGAAATCGAAAAAGGGAGTTTTGTTGCAGAATATCGAGGTGAGCTCACGTATGCACTTACGATGGTAGACAACTACTCGAGATTTATGGTTGTGGTACAAGTCAAAGATCTAATGGCCCATACTGCAGCGAAGGTCTTCCAAGCACACTTATGCAGACCTCATGGCTACTCAGAGAGAGTCCTCACAGATCAAGGCACTGCCTTTGAAGCGGAAATCTTCAAGTGATTTATAGAGGGTTAACAATACGTTGGGATCACCGGATCTAATCTCCCTTTTTATACACCCTAAAATCTTGTTTGCTTTAGAATAAACAATAACATCATAAAGGTATAAGATGACGCCATTATTAGCGTCACCATACCGCTACTCTGCCTTCTAAAACGGTCTCTGCTCAAAACCAAACATGATGCATTGCAGGCGGAGCGCGATGAGTTGCAGCAAGAAACAGTAGTGGGTGTGGGTGATAACACACAGCCCAGCCTCGTCTCATCACAACGTGCAGTGGAGGACTATGACGAGGAGGAGGATGAAGACATGGAGCAAATCTCCGGCCAAATTGAGGATATGACATGCACACCAGTCATATCCTCGGTTCAGCGTGGCTGGCCAGAGGACAGGGTAGATGAGGAGGAGGAGGAGGAGGAGGAGGACAGCATGTTCAGTCAACGTGTTGGTCAGGCTACTGAAGTCCTGGCTGTTAAGAGTCTGGCGCACATGGCTGACTTTATGGTAAGCTGCCTGTCTCGTGACCCTCGCTTTAAGAACATCTTGGCCGACAATCATTACTGGTTGATAACACTGTTAGACCCACGCTACAAGGAGAACTTTATGTCTCTTATTCCCGAGGCGGAGAGGTCAACCAAAATGCAGCAGTTCCGGAAGGCCATAGTCACGGAAGTAGGCAAAGCATTCCCCTCACAAAACGCTAGCGGCATAGGTCAGGAATCAGTGGACAACCAAGGCGTACAGCCGAGAGAGGCACAATTCCAATCCGCCAGAGGTAGGGGAACAGTCTTTAAGATGTGGGACAGTTTTCTCAGCCCCTCACGTACCACAGCCCCTGAGGTGCGGGGTAGTGCCACAAGAAATCCTAAGTTTGCCCAGATGCTCAAGGAGTACCTTGCAGATCGAACAACTGTACTCCGACATTCCTCTGTGCCTTACAATTATTGGGTATCCAAGGTGGACACGTGGCATGAATTGGCTCTCTACGCCTTGGAAGTCCTGGCCTGCCCTGCCGCTAGCGTTTTGTCAGAGCGTGTTTTTAGTGCCGCAGGTGGAATCATTACAGATAAACGCACCCGCCTGTCAACTGAAAATGCTGACAGGCTGACTCTGATCAAGATGAACAAGGGTTGGATTGGGCCAGACTTCACCACACCACCAGCAAATGAGAGCGGAATTTAAAGTTTGTAACGGGAATTTGCCATGTACCTCCAGTCACCCATGGGTACACACTTCTGGACTTTGGATAATCGCTGGACTGCTCCTCCTTCTCCTCATGCGCCACCATGATGACCGTTACAAGAGTTAGGCCTTTGTTTCAGGTATACCCCCAGTGGTAAATTTTTTCGCCCATTCTTTGCAGAATGGACATTACAACGACAGGAGACCCGCTCCTTTGCAATGGGAACAATGTTTTGAGGCCCTCATGCACGTCTCTATGCAGGGACAACGTGGAGCCTCCCAATTTTTGGCTGCCCTGCCAAAGGGCTATACTATAATACACCCACTAATAAAGGAATCCTTTTTCACTTGAATTGTCAAGTGATACTTACCAGTGACTATCACGTAATGTTACAGGTAGTTGCATTTTCTTCCTCTTCTTTCTCTCCTTTCTTCTTTGTCACACGGTCCATTGTGTTATAGCCCACGTGTCATGATAACACTTGTACCATCTTTTCATTTAGATTCCACCTACAATTATTTACTGATTCCAGTTCTGAAATAGGCTTTCATGATCTACTCACTAGAATTCTCAAGTGCATAAGGTACTGAGACATATACATGTTCACACCATTATAAAGAACAAAGTATAAACATTGAGGTTTTTCTCACACCCATGTTCCTGTGTTCTTTGATATGATATGTGTTCATTTCCTTCACTATATAGGATTGCAAGTTTTCCATTTGTACCTTAATGGCAATGACGCTATACAATTGAACACATATCATCCTGTTATCCATATAGGTGTGTATTTACCTGCTTGACTATTTTTGGTTGTTTGATCCAGAATGTTTCTCCAGATAGGTCATGTGGAAATTTTCTTTCCTCAGTACAAATGTTTTCACTATGGCTTTGGAAAAATTTTTTGTATGTGCATCATGGTCATTTGACCCATTGTACTCTCAAGTAGCAATATATTGTACTGTTATGTTGTACTATGTACTAATTACGTGTTTATATGGTTTTGTAACCCTTTATGATCTTAGATAACTTTATCCTTGATAAAGACCTAAAAACAAGGTCGAAACGTTGGATGAATTATCCTTTTGCACAAATAAAGAATTTTCAGCATTCCAAGAGTTCTTTTCTTACGTTATTGATCACTATAGTGTGCCAGAGCTATTTTTATTGAATTGACTCTTATTTTTTCTGAGCACCTGCTATATACACAGTGACCCAGACATATTCAAGTTTCATTCAGAAGGCAGAGGGAAGCCTTAGCAGCTGAGCCTATATCTTAGCTTGTGAGCATTAGAACAGGCCGGCGATTACAGGGTAACATGAAAAATGTCCAGCTTGCATTATGACTAGAACATGACAATATCCTTTTAAGTACTAACCTATGATGCGTTCCTAAGCAGTTGATGTTATATGTTCTACATTTCATTTTCTGCATACTTTACAAGTAGTAGAATTTGCTTTGATATAGGCAACTGGATTTTCACAATGAAAAGGCAAAGGATAACGCCCGAAAAAGACGCCATACATTATGTCAGTGCCATCACTGACAAACCTGGATTGACCATGAAATACATCAATCCCCTTAAAGGTGAGTTAAAACAAGTTTTAACTAAATTGCCTTAATATTGTCATGCATTAGAATGACTGTCTTAGGTAATGATAAATATTTTCTACAGGAAGAGGAGTGTTTGCTGAAACTGAAATCGAAAAAGGGAGTTTTGTTGCAGAATATCGAGGCGAGCTCACGTATGCACTTACGATGGTAGACAACTACTCGAGATTTATGGTTGTGGTACAAGTCAAAGATCTAATGGCCCATACTGCAGCGAAGGTCTTCCAAGCACACTTATGCAGACCTCATGGCTACTCAGAGAGAGTCCTCACAGATCAAGGCACAGCCTTTGAAGCGGAAATCTTCAAGGACTTCTGCAGCTTTTACCGATGCAGGAAGATGCGCACTACACCCTACCATGCTCAAACCAATGGTTATCAACCTGCTCAGGACTTTACCCCATATTCCAGATGTGGCCTTACAAGTGATTTATAGAGGGGTAACAATACGTTGGGATCACCGGATCTAATCTCCCTTTTTATACACCCTAAAATCTTGTTTGCTTTAGAATAAACAATAACATCATAAAGGTATAGCAGTACCGTTTCAAAGTTTCGGTGTCCCAAGCAGCATTCCATCAGCCTCTGGAAGGTTCCTGGCAAATTGCACAGCTCGAAGGGCATGCTTTTGAACTCGCAGAGACCCATCGGGGTGGCAAAGGCGGTCTTCTCCCGGTCTGCCTCAGCAACGGACACTTGCCAATAGCGACTAGTGAGATCAAGGGTAGAAAAATAATTTGCAGTTCTCAATGCAGCTAGCTATTCCTCTATACAGGGGAGTGGTGCTGTCCTTCTTCTTTAACAGGACCAACGGAGCTGCCCAGAGGCTACAACTGTCACGGATAACCCCAGCCTCCTTCATGTTGCTCAACATGTCCTTGGTACACTGGTAATGTGCAGGTAGTTTTGGCTTATATCTCTCTTTGATGGGTGGGTGTGCACTTGTGGGGATGTAGTGTTTGACCCCTTTTATTCTTCAAAAGTCTAGCGGATGTTTGCTGAAGACTTGCTCGTATTCTTGCACTAGCCTGTAGACCCCCTTCTTGTGATGTGAAGGTGTGGAGTCAGTGCCTACGTGTAATTCCTTACACCACTCCTATGGCTGACTTGGTGAGCTGTCACTGAATGGGTGGGCTGAAGCAATGGTGGATGCTGCTGTTTGGATAGCATGTGTATCTACTGAGAACAGCTTATCAATGGTGGCAAATCGGAGCAGCTTAATCTCTTGCTCTCCGCAGTTCAACACTCTCATGGGCACTCTTCCCTTCCATATTAATGAATAAAACTATGATGTAAATGTAAATAGCATATAGATACCCCACAAATGCAGATAAAAGTAGGTTATGGGAAAAGGGGGAAGAGAGAAACAGGAAAATAGTGGAATAAAGTATACCTTCCAGGTGGGAGAGGAAATGGCAGCACAGCCAATGGAGGTGAAGCAAGGGGAGCCTGCAACTAAAGAGTTGAGAGCGTTATCACATGGTGACTGAGCCTGATTGTAACGGGAGCATAGAGGTGCCGATCCTGTCTTACCTGCGTTGGTGTAGAAGTGGGTGTCCTGTGGTGGAGTCAGCTATGTGCAGTGGTGGCCGTGGGTTCTTTTATGTGCGACCGTAGTAATAGCTGCGCCCACTTCCTGTATGGGAGTGGAATGCAGTGAGGGTAATGGAACGCACGCCTGCGCATTTGTGTTTAACGTCGCGCATGTGCAGAACGGAGAAAAGGCTGCGCTCACTTCCTAATGAAAGGGAGTGAGACGCATCTGGGAAGGGAAGGGAAAAGATTAGGGTTTGGGGATGATGAAAGGGCTTTCTACGGGCAAGGATGGCAAAGGGTGGCAGTGACGGAAAGTCAGGCAGCCTGTCCTGTCCTGTCCTGTCCGTCCGTCTTTTTGTATCATGAATTGGAAAGACTGCAAGGGGGAGGGGAGGTGCTTGTGTCCAAAAGGAGGAGTTATTCAGATTCATTGCAGTGGGCGGCGGCTGCAAAAAGCACCATTCTTCTTGTTTTTGCTCTGCAAAACAGCCTTTTCAAGGGTTGGCTTGGGTGACAAAATGTCTTCTGTAGGCGTGGGTTTGTCTCCCTCTCCCTAAGATGTGTCCGGTATAGGCCAGGGTGCCACTCAAGGCCGTAACCAATTCGGGTTATAGCTTCTCGGCCTTTTGGCTAAGATCAAGTGTAGTTTCGGAGGACGCTACCTTGGTCGGTACTGGAAGGTGCCTGGGATTGCACGTCTGCCGGCCTTGAGGAAGTGTGTGCGCCTTCTGGTGACACATAGCCCTCTTGTGCCTGGACGGTTCCCAGGCAACGGGAGGCGATCACCTTTGTTATTTTGAAGTCCTACTGATAAACAGAAAAAAAAAAAAAAATTAAATCTGTTCTTATCAGTTTAATATCTGATACGTCCCCTCTCTGGGGACCATATATTAAATGGATTTTTAGAACAAGGAGATGGAAAAAATCTTGCTCTGTCCACTCCACGCATTGACCTGGTATTGCAGTACCTCCAGGACCGGTGCACCCCTTCTTAACCCAGTTTCCAAAAGCAGAACTCAATTCACCTGATTCAAATGAGCCCCATTAGTGAATTGAAAGAAAGCAAAAACTTTATATGCACCTCAATTTGGCCAATTCACTTTTCACACTTTCACCCTTTTTTTTATCTTTCACACCTTTTACTTGCTTTATTGATGCAAAAAGCTGTGCCAAATAGCAAACTCATCTCCACTCAACTTGACCAACTCTGCTATGTCCCGTGCAGTATCTTATTCTCAGTCTTATCTAGATCATTTGCAATTGAATAGAATAGATCCCTTTTGGCTGCTTATGACTGTGTAAAATATGTAGTTTTACTGGGCTGGGATGAGAGAATCCATTGAAGCATGGTGTAGGGATTGTGGTTCCTGTGTGCTAAGAAGAGAGGCTGGCACCAGCCAGAAAGCCCCATTGCAGCCAATAATCACTTAATAACTTTTTCAACTTGTCATCATATGGGAGGCCTTCCATTCCTTGTAGTAGTCTAGTTGCCCACCTTTGAACTGACTCTAACTTCTGAATGTCCTTTTTAAAATGTGGAGCCCAAAACTGGTTCCCATATTCCAGATGTAGCCTTACAAGTGATTTATAGAGGTGTAACAATACGTTGGGATCACGGGATCTAATCTCCCTTTTTATACACCCTAAAATCTTGTCCCAAGCAGCATTCCATCAGCCTCTGGAAGGTTCCTGGCGCATTGCACAGCTCGAAGGGCATGCTTTTGAACTCGCAGAGACCCATAGGGGTGGCGAAGGCGGTCTTCTCCCGGTCTGCCTCAGCAACGGACACTTGCCAATAGTGACTAGTGAGATCAAGGGTAGAAAAATAATTTGCAGTTCTCAATGCAGCTAGCAATTCCTCAATACGGGGAGTGGTGCCGTCCTTCTTTTTTAACAGGATCAACAGAGCTGCCCAAAGGCTACAACTGTCACGGATAACCCCAGCCGCCTTCATGTTGCTCAACATGTCCTTGGTACACTGGCAATGTGAAGGTGGTATTGGCTTATAGCTCTCTTTGATGGGTGGGTGTGCACCTGTGGGGATGTGGTGTTGGACCCCTTTTATTCCCCCAAAATCTAGCGGGCTTCCCACCGGTAACCCGCTCCCCAGCTTGGATGGATGCTGAGGGAGCCCCTTTTGCCCGCAGGCTCTGGCCCTGGGAACTGTAGCCTTGGCGGTGACTGTGCTTCCCTCTACGGTGTGAGCTGTTGCCTTCAATCGGGTCTTGACTGCTGGGAAACCCTGGAGGTTCCTGTCGCTAACGGATTTGACCGGTTTTACGGCGACTCCTAGCCTGGTCGGGGTCCGTAGGCCCTGCCGGATGGTGCTGGCTTCTCTTCACTCCCCGATCTGGTACCGGCGGGCCACCGCCCATCCCCGGTCCGTACGGTTCACTCCAATCAGCCTCTCCTGCAGAAGGTCACCACCGTCTGCCAACCTTGCTGAGTGCCCGGGCCACACACCCGGACACGGTCAGTCTCCTCTCCTCTTCACTTCTCTAACTCCAAAACTGATCTCTAATCTGACTCCTTTTCCCGCCTCCAGGACTGTGAACTCCTCGGTGGGTGGGATCAACCGCCTGGCCCACCCCCTGGTGTGGACATCAGCCCCTGGAGGAAGGCAACTAGGATTTGTGTTTAGCTTCGGTGTGCCTAGCCGGAGTGTAGAGTGTGTTGGTGTAGTACCTGTGACGACCTGGCTTGTCCAGGGCGCCACATTCCCCTATAGTAAAATGCAGACCGTCCGCGGGCTGCCCGTCCATCACCGGTTTTATTTTCACAACTGAAAAAGAATAAAACGGTAAAACATGTAAAAGCATCATAAACATTTTACAACGGTACAGCTTCCGCTCTTCTCCCACCCAAACAACCTGGCCCTGATGCTGCCCCTAAGAAGCGGGCAGCACCCCTTGACCCCAGTCCAGCACCAAGTTGCCCGAGCGGGTTCTGTCTCTTTCAGGGGGCCCACGTCCAAGGGGACCCCTGAACCCCCGGAGGATCGCCACCGGTTACGGTAGTGGCGGGCCTAGGCCATCCCTTTCCTCCAGGCCCATCCTCCCAAATCAGCCTCTCCGGAGGCGGTAACGGTGTCAAGCCAACAAACATTTTTATTTACATTGCACTAAGTTTGTGGTTGCCCTGCAAGTTCTCGGGCTTGTCCGTAAGCAGTTCCTTACGCAATGGTTGCACAGTCCCTACGGGGACAACAGTTGCCGGCAACGGCCGGTTTAATCACGGTTCAATCAGGTAAACTTCTTTGGTTGATCATCTTTACTTATCATTTAAAACTTTCAAACTGGTACACTCAACACATAAAGCCCCCCCCTTTTAAAGAGTAGTTTCCCTGTACCTAAGTGGGGGTCTACCTAGGTTGGGGCGAGTGGACCTTCGGGGTCCGGTGTCAGTGGTGACAGGCAGTGGGGCAGAGGGAACAGTCAGTTCCTCCTCCCTGCTATCATGTGGGGCAGGCGGAGGCGTAGGGGAGCTGGGTACAGGTACCTCCCTGGGCACTGGCTCGCGGTTAACCGTTTCCATCATTTCTTCATCCACGGGTTGTGGGAACAGTATCACTGGAAGGATCACCGCACCGTTCTGTGTAGGCCAGTCTGCTGGAAAATCACCCATCATGGTGTGGATTACCTCTTTTTCCTTCTCCACTGGACTGGGAACTGGAGCCTCATCCGCTACTCTCAATGCTGGTGGGCACTTCTTCAGGTGGTCTCGGGAAACCGTGGCCAAAGTCCCCCCCTGGTCACGGCTGATCTGGTAGGCCTTCCCATTCTCCCATCCTGTGGGCTGGACTACATACGGGTTTTTTTCCCATTGATCATCCAGCTTGTGGGCCCTTCTTTTCCGCTTCAGCACTACATCCCCAGGTTGGAAGGAACCGGCAGGCGCCTTCTTGTTGAAGCACTGCTCCTGTTGTCCCCGACTCCGGCACAAGTTCTTTTCAACATACTCCTGGACCTGTCGGTACTGTGTCCTCCGCCGAGTGTCCCATTCAGCTGTCGACAGGAGTGCTTCTGAAGCTTCCAAGCCCATTTCCAGATCCACTGGTAGCCGGCCGGGACGAGCTCTCATCAGGTATGCTGGAGTGCATTTCGTAGAGCTGGAAGGGATGTTGTTGTACATATCGACCAGGTCAGGTAGCTTCTCCAGCCACAGGTTCCGCTCTTCCAGTGGTAACGTCTTGAGGAGGCCCAGGACCAAGTGGTTCATCTTTTCACAAATGCCATTGGTTTGGGCAAGGTAAGGCGTGGTCCGGATTTTCTTGCAGCCGTACAACTGGCAGAATTCCTGGAATACCTCTGCTTCAAAGGCCAGACCCTGGTCGGTAAGCACCCTCTCCGGGTACCAATGCGGTCAACAGAAATAAGCCTGGAAAGCCTTAGCAGCGGTGCGGCCGGTTAAGTCCTTAACTGGGACAACCACCAGGAACCTCGAGTAGTGGTCTACGATGGTCAGAGCGTAGGTGTACCCACTTCGGCTGGGGGTGAGCTTTACATGGTCAAGGGCAACCAGCTCCAGCGGTTGGTGTGTAATGATCGGGTGTAGGGGTGCCTTCTGGCTGGCCTCGTCCTTCCTTCTCAATGCGCAAGGGCCACATTCTCGGCACCAGGCCTCCACAGATTCCCGCATTCCACTCCAATAGAACCGCTCTCTTAACAACATCTCTAGCTTCTTCCACCCGAAGTGCACTGCACCATCATGGTATGCTTGCAGGACGGTGGGCACGTTAGCCTGGGGAATCACCAGCTGGCGGATCTTCTCGTGAGTCTTTGGATTAATCAGCTCGCGATACAACTTCCCCTGGTGTAGGTATAGCCGGGTCCGTTCTTGCCACAGACGTTGGGCTTCGGCAGGGGCAGCAGGGTCTATCCCAGCAGAACCCTGTTCCACTAGAGTCTTGACCAGGCGGACAGCAGGTGCCTGGTCCTGAGCTTCCTGCCAGTCCTGTCGGGGCAGCGGATCCAGGTTCACCCGTTGTTGGTAGACGTGCACCTTCTCAGTGAATGGCCGGTGAAATGCAGGCAACTCGATCTCTTCGAGGTCATCATCCTCTGGCCCCTCTTCCGACAGGTGGGGCATCCGGGAGAGTGCATTGGCATTGACGTTGGTACGGCCGGCCCGGTACTTGATGGTGAAATCGTAGTTGGCTAACCTGGTCACCCACCGCTGCTCCAACGCGCCCAGCTTGGCCGTATCTAGATGGGTCAGCAGGTTATTGTCTGTGTACGCGGTGAACTTGGCTGCTGCCAGGTAATGGCGGAACCGCTCGGTGATAGCCCACACCAGTGCCAAGAGCTCAAGCTTGAAGGAGATGTAGTTCTCAGGGTTCCTCTCAGTCGGTCGGAGTTTTCGGCTAGCATAAGCTATTACCTTTTCCCTTCTGTCTTAGACCTGGGATAGAACAGCCCCCAAGCCCACATTGCTGGCGTCGGTGTAGAGGATGAATGGGCGGCTGTAGTCAGGGTACGCTAGGATTTCCTCTCCGGTCAGGGCTGTTCTCAGCTGGCGGAAGGATTCCTCATGCTTTTCTTCCCACACCAATGGGGCTACTAGGGATCTACCACCCTTGGTCTGTCCTACGAGGAGGTCTTGCATGGGGGCAGCCATCTTTGTGTACCCCTTAATGAAGCGACGGTAATATCCCACCAGGCCCAGAAACTGCCTCACTTCCCTCACTGTGGTCGGTCTCGGCCAGTCTTGGATGGCGGTGATCTTCTCGGGGTTGGGGGCGACACCTTCCGCACCAACCACATGTCCTAGGTACTGCACTCTGGGTTTCAGCAGATGACACTTTGAGGGCTTCAACTTCATCCCATACTTGGCAAGGGACGCGAACACCTCGGCTAGGTGCTCCAGGTGGGCTTCATACGTCTGTGAGTACACAATCACATCATCCAAGTACAGCAAAACGGTCCCATAGGCAGTCTTCTCTCGGTCTTCCGGTGCCACGGCCACCTGCCAGTACCCGCTGGTGAGGTCAAGGGTGGAGAAGTAGTTAGCGGTTCTCAGCGAGGCCAGGGACTCTTTGATGCGGGGCAGAGGGTAAGCATCCTTATGCGTTATCTATCTGGTTAATCTTCCGGTAATCCACACACATCCGCATGGTGCCATCCTTCTTCTTAACCAGCACCAACGGAGCGGCCCAGGGACTACAGCTGTCCCTAATAACCCCTGCCTCCTTCATGTTCCTCAATATGTCTTTGGCGCATTGGTAGTGCGCAGGGGGAATAGGCCTGTATCTCTCTTTAATAGGGGAGTGTGTACCGGTAGGGATGTGGTGTTGAACCCCTTTAATCTGCCCAAAATCTAGAGGGTGCTTGCTAAAAACCCGCTCATACTCCTGTACCACCCGGTATACCCCTTCCTTGTGGTGTATGGGGGTATCATCAGTGCCGACATGTAGCTCTCGATACCACTCGCCTAACTCCCCCAGGGATGAGTGGGAACCGGCAGCAGGCGGTGTGACCGGGGGAACGGCTTCATGGATCGTGTGGGGATCTAGAGTGAGCAATTTGGCAAGGGTAGCGTACCGGGTGGTGCATGAATGCACACATATTGGTTTTATAATCTTATTGTATTACTTTATATTCTTATTTCACTTGTGCATATCTCCACCATAATCCTGGCTAAGAAATATAGCTTTTTTTGGGGTACACAGGTAGTAAGGTCTTCTTTCTATTTCTTTAGGGGTGATATAGCCTGGTGGAACTCTAGACCTCTAACATTATATATGCACCCTTTTTCTTTATGGTTCTTGGACACCTTATAACATTCTTCCATACATATATATCTTTCTCATAAATTATAAATAATTAGGCATTTTTATATATTTTATTTACATTTTCATAAATAACTTTTTACAAAGCATGGGGGACATTCTCACATACATATAATTTTCATGTACGCATTCTGAAAATTTACGCATAAACCGTACACACTCCTTTTTGTAACAATTTCTATAACTCATTCGCTGAACTCTCATCCCGGATATTCATTCTTACACCGAATTTCCTGTTATAACACAACATTCATGATTTTTATTCAATTTATTTTTATTTTTTAGGTTTATTAGTAGTGATGAGCGAGTACTAAAAAGCTCGGGTGCTCGAAGCTCGGGCCGAGCCTCCCAAGATACTCGTGTACTCGGCCCGAGCACCGAGCCCAATGTTATCCTATGGGAGACCCGAGTATTTTTGTGAAATGACCACCGGCAGCATGTAGAAACCCTAAAAATGGCACAAAAGTCTCCGAAGAGTGCTCAAATGACATGGCAACAGCATGGGGAAGACCCCTTGAAGCATTTATCACTCAAAAGTCACAGCTTTGAATAATTTTGTCCGCGTTTTACGCCATTTTTACGGACTCACCAGAAAACCTTCCAAAATGACACCAAAATGATTTTTCATAGCGGAAATGTTAAGGGCACATACCCAATAGTGAGATAGAGCTAATGTATGTTACTTTTTGAGATCAATACATGAAAGATTTTACGTAAAACATTGTGTGGCACTCCGATGTCCCTGAGAAGAGACGTACATAAAGGCCTCTGAGTCTAATGTGCCCATTTTGAGGAACTGAGTCTTTGTAGTATTTTCCTTTGCCAGGGCAGTCCAAAATTGTGAGGTTCACCAATGCCCCTGCATACAGACGTGCATGATGGCCTGTAAACCTGAAGTGCCCATTGTAAGGAAGTGGGTCTATTGTAGTATAGCCCTTAGGCAGGGCAGCCAAAAATTGGGAGGCTCCACGTTGTCCCTGGATAGAGACGTGCATGAGGGCCTCAAAACATTAAGTGTCCAGTGTCAGGAAGTGGGTGTATTATAGTATAGCCCTTAGGCAGGGCAGCCAAAAATTGGGAGGCTCCACGTTGTCCCTGGATAGAGACGTGCATGAGGGCCTGTAAACCTGAAGTGCCCATTGGAAGGAAGTGGGTCTTTTGTAGTATAGCCCTTTGGCAGGGCAGCCAAAAATTGGGAGGCTCCACGTTGTCCCTGGATAGAGACGTGCATGAGGGCCTGTAAACCTGAAGTGCCCATTGGAAGGAAGTGGGTCTTTTGTAGTATAGCCCTTTGGCAGGGCAGCCAAAAATTGGGAGGCTCCACGTTGTCCCTGGATAGAGACATGCATGAGGGCCTCAAAACATTAAGTGTCCATTGTCAGGAAGTGGGTGTATTATAGTATAGCCCTTAGGCAGGGCAGCCAAAAATTGGGAGGCTCCACGTTGTCCCTGGATAGAGACGTGCATGAGGGCCTGTAAACCTGAAGTGCCCATTGGAAGGAAGTGGGTCTTTTGTAGTATAGCCCTTTGGCAGGGCAGCCAAAAATTGGGAGGCTCCACGTTGTCCCTGGATAGAGACGTGCATGAGGGCCTCAAAACATTAAGTGTCCATTGTCAGGAAGTGGGTGTATTATAGTATAGCCCTTTGGCAGGGCAGCCAAAAATTGGGAGGCTCCACGTTGTCCCTGGATAGAGACGTGCATGAGGGCCTCAAAACATTAAGTGTCCATTGTCAGGAAGTGGGTGTATTATAGTATAGCCCTTAGGCAGGGCAGCCAAAAATTGGGAGGCTCCACGTTGTCCCTGGATAGAGACGTGCATGAGGGCCTCAAAACATTAAGTGTCCATTGTCAGGAAGTGGGTCTTTTGTAGTATAGCCCTTTGGCAGGGCAGCCAAAAATTGGGAGGCTCCACGTTGTCCCTGGATAGAGACGTGCATGAGGGCCTCAAAACATTAAGTGTCCATTGTCAGGAAGTGGGTGTATTATAGTATAGCCCTTAGGCAGGGGAGCCAAAAATTGGGAGGCTCCACGTTGTCCCTGGATAGAGACGTGCATGAGGGCCTCAAAACATTAAGTGTCCATTGTCAGGAAGTGGGTCTTTTGTAGTATAGCCCTTTGGCAGGGCAGCCAAAAATTGGGAGGCTCCACGTTGTCCCTGGATAGAGACGTGCATGAGGGCCTCAAAACATTAAGTGTCCATTGTCAGGAAGTGGGTGTATTATAGTATAGCCCTTTGGCAGGGCAGCCAAAAATTGGGAGGCTCCACGTTGTCCCTGCATAGAGACGTGCATGAGGGCCTCAAAACATTGTTCCCATTGCAAAGGAGCGGGTCTCCTGTCGTTGTAATGTCCATTCTGCAAAGAATGGGCGAAAAAATTTACCACTGGGGGTATACCTGAAACAAAGGCCTAACTCTTGTAACGGTCATCATGGTGGCGCATGAGGAGAAGGAGGAGCAGTCCAGCGATTATCCAAAGTCCAGAAGTGTGTACCCATGGGTGACTGGAGGTACATGGCAAATTCCCGTTACAAACTTTAAATTCCGCTCTCATTTGCTGGTGGTGTGGTGAAGTCTGGCCCAATCCAAGCCTTGTTCATCTTGATCAGAGTCAGCCTGTCAGCATTTTCAGTTGACAGGCGGGTGCGTTTATCTGTAATGATTCCACCTGCGGCACTAAAAACACGCTCTGACAAAACGCTAGCGGCAGGGCAGGCCAGGACTTCCAAGGCGTAGAGAGCCAATTCATGCCACGTGTCCACCTTGGATACCCAATAATTGTAAGGCACAGAGGAATGTCGGAGTACAGTTGTTCGATCTGCAAGGTACTCCTTGAGCATCTGGGCAAACTTAGGATTTCTTGTGGCACTACCCCGCACCTCAGGGGCTGTGGTACGTGAGGGGCTGAGAAAACTGTCCCACATCTTAAAGACTGTTCCCCTACCTCTGGCGGATTGGACTTGTGCCTCTCTCGGCTGTACGCCTTGGTTGTCCACTGATTCCTGACCTATGCCGCTAGCGTTTTGTGAGGGGAATGCTTTGCCTACTTCCGTGACTATGGCCTTCCGGAACTGCTGCATTTTGGTTGACCTCTCCGCCTCGGGAATAAGAGACATAAAGTTCTCCTTGTAGCGTGGGTCTAACAGTGTTACCAACCAGTAATGATTGTCGGCCAAGATGTTCTTAACGCGAGGGTCACGAGACAGGCAGCTTACCATAAAGTCAGCCATGTGCGCCAGACTCTTAACAGCCAGGACTTCAGTAGCCTGACCAACACGTTGACTGAACATGCTGTCCTCCTCCTCCTCCTCCTCCTCCTCATCTACCCTGTCCTCTGGCCAGCCACGCTGAACCGAGGATATGACTGGTGTGCATGTCATATCCTCAATTTGGCCGGAGATTTGCTCCATGTCTTCATCCTCCTCCTCGTCATAGTCCTCCACTGCACGTTGTGATGAGACGAGGCTGGGCTGTGTGTTATCACCCACACCCACTACTGTTTCTTGCTGCAACTCATCGCGCTCCGCCTGCAATGCATCATGTTTGGTTTTGAGCAGAGACCGTTTTAGAAGGCAGAGTAGCGGTATGGTGACGCTAATAATGGCGTCATCACCACTCACCATCTTGGTGGAGTCCTCAAAGTTTTGGAGGATGGTACATAGGTCGGACATCCATCTCCACTCCTCAGGTGTTATGTGTGGAGTTTGACCCATTTCCCGACGGCTTAGGTGATGCAGGTACTCAACAACTGCCCTCTTCTGCTCACATATCCTGACCAACATGTGCAGAGTTGAATTCCAACGCGTGGGGACATCACACACCAGTCTGTGAGCCGGAAGATGCAAACTGCGCTGAAAGCCGGCAAGGCCGGCTGAATCAGTAGGTGACTTTCGAAAATGTGCAGACAGGCGGCGAACTTTTACCAGCAGATCAGACAGCTCTGGGTATGACTTTAGAAACCGCTGAACCACGAGGTTGAGCACATGGGCCACGCATGGAACATGTGTCAGCTGGCCTCGCCTCAAAGCCGCCACCAGGTTCCGGCCATTGTCACACACGACCTTTCCTGGCTTTAGGTTCAGAGGTGTGAGCCAGTGATCTGCCTGCTGTTTCAGAGCTGTCCACAGCTCTTCTGCATTGTGGGGTTTGTCACCTATGCAGATTAGCTTCAGCACAGCCTGTTGCCGCTTCGCCGAGGCAGTGCTGCAGTGCTTCCAGCTTGGGACTGGTGTGGAGGGTACAGTGGATGAGGATGCGCAGGAGGAGGAGGAGGCTGAAGAGCATGACATTCCGGAGCTGTAGAGTGTGGGTGAAACACTGACTGAGGTAGGGCCTGCAAACCTTGGTGTGGGAAGGACGTGTTCCGTCCCTCGCTCAGACTGGGTCCCAGCTTCCACAATATTAACCCAGTGTGCCGTCAACGAGATGTAGCGGCCTTGCCCACAAGCACTTGTCCACGTGTCTGTGGTTAGGTGGACTTTGGGTGAAACAGCGTTGTTCAGGGCACGTGTGATATTTTGTGACACGTGGTTATGCAACGCGGGGACGGCACACCGGGAGAAATAGTGGCGGCTGGGGACCGAGTAACGTGGGACAGCTGCCGCCATCAGGTCGCGGAATGCTTCTGTCTCCACCAGCCTAAAAGGCAACATTTCCAGCGCAAGCAGTCGCGAAATGTTAGCATTTAGAACTGTGGCATGTGGGGTGTTGGCAGTGTATTTGCGCCTGCGTTCAAAGGTTTGCTGAATGGATAACTGAACGCTGCGCTGGGACAAGGACGTGCTTGATGATGGTGTTATTTCTGAGTAGGCAACTGCAGGTGCAGGACCGGAGGAGGCTTGTTCGCAGGCAGCATGGACAGGGGATTGGCTCGCATGCACAACCAGCGAAGACGTAGCAGTGACATTAGCAAGCACTGCTCCTCGACTCTGTTGTACTTCCCACAAAGTCGGGTGCTTGGCTGACATGTGCCTGATCATGCTGGTGGTGGTCAGGCTGCTAGTTTTGGTACCCCTGCTGATGCTGGCACGGCAGGTGTTGCAAATGGCCTTTTTAGAATCATCTGGATCCAACTTAAAAAACTGCCAGACTCGGGAAGACCTAACATTTGTACAGGCACCTTGTGTCGTGTTGTTGTTCCGGGGAACGGTTGCCTGACTTCTGCCTGGAGCCACCACCCTGCTTCTTACTGCCTGTTGGGATGCTACGCCTCCCTCCCCCTGTGCACTGCTGTCCTCGCTCTGCATATCCTCCTGCCAGGTTGGGTCAGTTACTGGATCATCCACCACGTCGTCTTCCTCTTCCGCACCCTGCTCCTCCTCCTGACTTCCTGACAATTGTGTCTCATCATCGTCCACCCCTTGTTGAGACACGTTGCCAACTTCGTGAGAACGTGGCTGCTCAAATATTTGGCCATCTGTACATACGATCTCCTCATGACCCACTTCAACATGAGCTGGCGAGAGGCCAGAATGTGCGAATGGAAACGTGAACAGCTCTTCCGAGTGTCCAAGTGTGGGATCATTAATGTCCGAGGACGTGTACTCAGCCTTGTGGTAGGAAGGAGGATCAGGTTCTGAAATGTGCGGTGCAGTATCACGGCTACTGACACTTGACCGTGTGGAAGACAGAGTGTTTGTGGTGGTGCCAATCTGACTGGAAGCATTATCCGCTATCCAACTAACAACCTGTTGACACTGGTCTTGGTTCAAGAGCGGTGTACTGCTGCGGTCCCCAAGAATTTGGGACAGGACGTGCGAGCGACTAGATGTGGCCCTTTGTTGTGGCAAAATTAGAGCTTGCCCACGACCTCGGCCTCTGCCTGCACCACCATCACGTCCACTTCCTTGTTCCTTGCCAACGCCCTTGCGCATTTTGCAATGCTGTGCTGACGTGTATTCACTAGACTTGGGCGTTATATCAAAGTTTGTGCAAATTGTGCACCTGTACGCTGCCACCGACAGGCACACACGTGCGGTTTTTAAATGCAAGCACGGACGCACTAAGAACCTAACAGGTTTTAGGAGCAAAAATTAATGATGAGAACTCTGACACTATCAGCCACTGCTGACTGACGTGTATTATACACTACACTTGTGCGTTATATAATAGTTTGGTAAAAACGCACACAAGTGCACCTGTACGCTGCCACCGACAGGCACACACGTGCGGTTTTTAAATGCAAGCACGGACGCACTAAGAACCTAACAGGTTTTAGGAGCAAAAATTAATGACGAGAACTCTGACACTATCAGCCACTGCTGACTGACGTGTATTATACACTACACTTGTGCGTTATATAATAGTTTGGTAAAAACGCACACAAGTGCACCTGTACGCTGCCACCGACAGGCACACACGTGCGGTTTTTAAATGCAAGCACGGACGCACTAAGAACCTAACACAGGTTTTAGGAGCAAAAATTAATGACGAGAACTCTGACACTATCAGCCACTGCTGACTGACGTGTATTATACACTACACTTGTGCGTTATATAATAGTTTGGTAAAAACACACACAAGTGCACCTGTACGCTGCCACCGACAGGCACACACGTGCGGTTTTTAAATGCAAGCACGGACGCACTAAGAACCTAACACAGGTTTTAGGAGCAAAAATTAATGACGAGAACTCTGACACTATCAGCCACTGCTGACTGACGTGTATTATACACTACACTTGTGCGTTATATAATAGTTTGGTAAAAACGCACACAAGTGCACCTGTACGCTGCCACCGACAGGCACACACGTGCGGTTTTTAAATGCAAGCACGGACGCACTAAGAACCTAACACAGGTTTTAGGAGCAAAAATTAATGACGAGAACTCTGACACTATCAGCCACTGCTGACTGACGTGTATTATACACTACACTTGTGCGTTATATAATAGTTTGGTAAAAACGCACACAAGTGCACCTGTACGCTGCCACCGACAGGCACACACGTGCGGTTTTTAAATGCAAGCACGGACGCACTAAGAACCTAACAGGTTTTAGGAGCGACAATTGCTGAGAAGTCTGACACTATCAGGACTGTTTTAGACTGTGTACACCAGCCCCAGATATGATGAAGGCTGGTATACGGTCACCACTAGGAATGGCTATATACCCTGCCTGCCTGCCTGCCTGCCTGTATACTGCTACAATAGTCCTGACAAGGACTCTTTTGGTCTCTAGCCTGTATTCCAACCTGGCTATACCCTGCCTGTATACAGCAACAATAGTCCTGAGAAGGACTCTGCTACTGTACTCCGACCTGGCTATACCCTGCCTGCCTGTATACAACTAGAATAGTCCTGAGAAGGACTTTTGGTCACACTGTTTGCAGCCCTGCTACGGAAATAGCTATAAAGGGCCGCAAACCTTTCCCTGAAGCAGCGACCCTTTCCCTGCACTGACTGTCTGGATAGCTGTGCGCCCGCCGGTATAAAGGCTCGGTCACGCTGTGCAGGCCGGCCAATCACTGCAATTCCACAACTAACAGGGCTGGCATTGCAGTGGTCTGCCAGCCAATCCCTGCATGAGGGCTGGCTCTCAAAAGAGCGCCAACATGCAGGGATGAAGACCACGAGTACAGCACGAGTATCGCGAGATTACTCGGTCCCCGTCGAGTAGACCGAGTACAGTGATACTCGTGCGAGTACCGAGTAGTAACAAGCATGCTCGCTCATCACTATTTATTAGTAAAATGGCTTACACTCCCCTTTTTTCCACTTTTTTCTTCACTACTTTTATAAAGAAATTTTTCCTTTCTTTATTCTTAATGCAATTTTATATAGCAACACCACCATTTTTTGCCACGAACATAATTTTTCTTGTCCGTCATCCCGTTCACCCTTACAGGGTTGTGGACAGATGCACTTGTCACTACACTTCTAAGACTCAATACAGGGTCTGGAGCTCAATGCTCCCTTTTTGTTTTTTTTTTCTTCTTTTTTTTCTTTTTTTCATTTTGTCCTTCTTCTTCTTCTTTTTCTGATTTTTGTCTCAAAAAGCTGATGAAATTTGAAACACTATACCCCAGTGATTTTATAAATGTTTCTCAATATATCACTTGAGAACTTTTATGGCCGGTATTGTAACAGTTGACCATCCCGGCAGTATTTGAAATACAGCAGTCAGTCCTCTGACGTAGCTCCATATGTGTATATATAGAGGTTCTTCCTCCTTTGATTGCATACTGTTCTTTTTTTGCCCTGATGAAGGAGACAGTGATCTCTGAAACACATTGACCGGAAAAAAGAATAAAGAGATGAAATAATTAACATCAGTTTCCTTTGGTGACAGCGCGGCACGCACCCGATTTTCCTCCTATACGTTATTGCTCTTCTACTAGGGGCTGCGGCTGTTAGGTTCTTAGTGCGTCCGTGCGTGCATTTAAAAACCGCACGTGTGTGCCTGTCGGTGGCAGCGTACAGGTGCACCTGTGTGCGTTTTTACCAAACTCTTATATAAAGCACAAGTGTAGTGTATAATACACGTCAGTCAGCAGTGGCTGATAGTGTCAGAGTTCTCGTCATTAATTTTTGCTCCTAAAACCTGTGTTAGGTTCTTAGTGCGTCCGTGCTTGCATTTAAAAACCGCACGTGTGTGCCTGTCGGTGGCAGCGTACAGGTGCACTTGTGTGCGTTTTTACCAAACTATTATATAACGCACAAGTGTAGTGTATAATACACGTCAGTCAGCAGTGGCTGATAGTGTCAGAGTTCTCGTCATTAATTTTTGCTCCTAAAACCTGTGTTAGGTTCTTAGTGCGTCCGTGCTTGCATTTAAAAACCGCACGTGTGTGCCTGTCGGTGGCAGCGTACAGGTGCACTTGTGTGCGTTTTTACCAAACTATTATATAACGCACAAGTGTAGTGTATAATACACGTCAGTCAGCAGTGGCTGATAGTGTCAGAGTTCTCGTCATTAATTTTTGCTCCTAAAACCTGTGTTAGGTTCTTAGTGCGTCCGTGCTTGCATTTAAAAACCGCACGTGTGTGCCTGTCGGTGGCAGCGTACAGGTGCACTTGTGTGCGTTTTTACCAAACTATTATATAACGCACAAGTGTAGTGTATAATACACGTCAGTCAGCAGTGGCTGATAGTGTCAGAGTTCTCGTCATTAATTTTTGCTCCTAAAACCTGTGTTAGGTTCTTAGTGCGTCCGTGCTTGCATTTAAAAACCGCACGTGTGTGCCTGTCGGTGGCAGCGTACAGGTGCACTTGTGTGCGTTTTTACCAAACTATTATATAACGCACAAGTGTAGTGTATAATACACGTCAGTCAGCAGTGGCTGATAGTGTCAGAGTTCTCGTCATTAATTTTTGCTCCTAAAACCTGTGTTAGGTTCTTAGTGCGTCCGTGCTTGCATTTAAAAACCGCACGTGTGTGCCTGTCGGTGGCAGCGTACAGGTGCACTTGTGTGCGTTTTTACCAAACTATTATATAACGCACAAGTGTAGTGTATAATACACGTCAGTCAGCAGTGGCTGATAGTGTCAGAGTTCTCGTCATTAATTTTTGCTCCTAAAACCTGTGTTAGGTTCTTAGTGCGTCCGTGCTTGCATTTAAAAACCGCACGTGTGTGCCTGTCGGTGGCAGCGTACAGGTGCACTTGTGTGCGTTTTTACCAAACTATTATATAACGCACAAGTGTAGTGTATAATACACGTCAGTCAGCAGTGGCTGATAGTGTCAGAGTTCTCATCATTAATTTTTGCTCCTAAAACCTGTTAGGTTCTTAGTGCGTCCGTGCTTGCATTTAAAAACCGCACGTGTGTGCCTGTCGGTGGCAGCGTACAGGTGCACAATTTGCACAAACTTTGATATAACGCCCAAGTCTAGTGAATACACGTCAGCACAGCATTGCAAAATGCGCAAGGGCGTTGGCAAGGAACAAGGAAGTGGACGTGATGGTGGTGCAGGCAGAGGCCGAGGTCGTGGGCAAGCTCTAATTTTGCCACAACAAAGGGCCACATCTAGTCGCTCGCACGTCCTGTCCCAAATTCTTGGGGACCGCAGCAGTACACCGCTCTTGAACCAAGACCAGTGTCAACAGGTTGTTAGTTGGATAGCGGATAATGCTTCCAGTCAGATTGGCACCACCACAAACACTCTGTCTTCCACACGGTCAAGTGTCAGTAGCCGTGATACTGCACCGCACATTTCAGAACCTGATCCTCCTTCCTACCACAAGGCTGAGTACACGTCCTCGGACATTAATGATCCCACACTTGGACACTCGGAAGAGCTGTTCACGTTTCCATTCGCACATTCTGGCCTCTCGCCAGCTCATGTTGAAGTGGGTCATGAGGAGATCGTATGTACAGATGGCCAAATATTTGAGCAGCCACGTTCTCACGAAGTTGGCAACGTGTCTCAACAAGGGGTGGACGATGATGAGACACAATTGTCAGGAAGTCAGGAGGAGGAGCAGGGTGCGGAAGAGGAAGACGACGTGGTGGATGATCCAGTAACTGACCCAACCTGGCAGGAGGATATGCAGAGCGAGGACAGCAGTGCACACGGGGAGGGAGGCGTAGCATCCCAACAGGCAGTAAGAAGCAGGGTGGTGGCTCCAGGCAGAAGTCAGGCAACCGTTCCCCGGAACAACAACACGACACAAGGTGCCTGTACAAATGTTAGGTCTTCCCGAGTCTGGCAGTTTTTTAAGTTGGATCCAGATGATTCTAAAAAGGTCATTTGCAACACCTGCCATGCCAGCATCAGCAGGGGTACCAAAACTAGCAGCCTGACCACCACCAGCATGATCAGGCACATGTCAGCCAAGCACCCGACTTTGTGGGAAGTACAACAGAGTCGAGGAGCAGTGCTTGCTAATGTCACTGCTACGTCTTCGCTGGTTGTGCATGCGAGCCAATCCCCTGTCCATGCTGCCTGCGAACAAGCCTCCTCCGGTCCTGCACCTGCAGTTGCCTACTCAGAAATAACACCATCATCAAGCACGTCCTTGTCCCAGCGCAGCGTTCAGTTATCCATTCAGCAAACCTTTGAACGCAGGCGCAAATACACTGCCAACACCCCACATGCCACAGTTCTAAATGCTAACATTTCGCGACTGCTTGCGCTGGAAATGTTGCCTTTTAGGCTGGTGGAGACAGAAGCATTCCGCGACCTGATGGCGGCAGCTGTCCCACGTTACTCGGTCCCCAGCCGCCACTATTTCTCCCGGTGTGCCGTCCCCGCGTTGCATAACCACGTGTCACAAAACATCACACGTGCCCTGAACAACGCTGTTTCACCCAAAGTCCACCTAACCACAGACACGTGGACAAGTGCTTGTGGGCAAGGCCGCTACATCTCGTTGACGGCACACTGGGTTAATATTGTGGAAGCTGGGACCCAGTCTGAGCGAGGGATGGAACACGTCCTTCCCACACCAAGGTTTGCAGGCCCTACCTCAGTCAGTGTTTCACCCACACTCTACAGCTCCGGAATGTCATGCTCTTCAGCCTCCTCCTCCTCCTGCGCATCCTCATCCACTGTACCCTCCACACCAGTCCCAAGCTGGAAGCACTGCAGCACTGCCTCGGCGAAGCGGCAACAGGCTGTGCTGAAGCTAATCTGCATAGGTGACAAACCCCACAATGCAGAAGAGCTGTGGACAGCTCTGAAACAGCAGGCAGATCACTGGCTCACACCTCTGAACCTAAAGCCAGGAAAGGTCGTGTGTGACAATGGCCGGAACCTGGTGGCGGCTTTGAGGCGAGGCCAGCTGACACATGTTCCATGCGTGGCCCATGTGCTCAACCTCGTGGTTCAGCGGTTTCTAAAGTCATACCCAGAGCTGTCTGATCTGCTGGTAAAAGTTCGCCGCCTGTCTGCACATTTTCGAAAGTCACCTACTGCTTCAGCCGGCCTTGCCGGCTTTCAGCGCAGTTTGCATCTTCCGGCTCACAGACTGGTGTGTGATGTCCCCACGCGTTGGAATTCAACTCTGCACATGTTGGTCAGGATATGTGAGCAGAAGAGGGCAGTTGTTGAGTACCTGCATCACCTAAGCCGTCGGGAAATGGGTCAAACTCCACACATAACACCTGAGGAGTGGAGATGGATGTCCGACCTATGTACCATCCTCCAAAACTTTGAGGACTCCACCAAGATGGTGAGTGGTGATGACGCCATTATTAGCGTCACCATACCGCTACTCTGCCTTCTAAAACGGTCTCTGCTCAAAACCAAACATGATGCATTGCAGGCGGAGCGCGATGAGTTGCAGCAAGAAACAGTAGTGGGTGTGGGTGATAACACACAGCCCAGCCTCGTCTCATCACAACGTGCAGTGGAGGACTATGACGAGGAGGAGGATGAAGACATGGAGCAAATCTCCGGCCAAATTGAGGATATGACATGCACACCAGTCATATCCTCGGTTCAGCGTGGCTGGCCAGAGGACAGGGTAGATGAGGAGGAGGAGGAGGAGGAGGAGGACAGCATGTTCAGTCAACGTGTTGGTCAGGCTACTGAAGTCCTGGCTGTTAAGAGTCTGGCGCACATGGCTGACTTTATGGTAAGCTGCCTGTCTCGTGACCCTCGCGTTAAGAACATCTTGGCCGACAATCATTACTGGTTGGTAACACTGTTAGACCCACGCTACAAGGAGAACTTTATGTCTCTTATTCCCGAGGCGGAGAGGTCAACCAAAATGCAGCAGTTCCGGAAGGCCATAGTCACGGAAGTAGGCAAAGCATTCCCCTCACAAAACGCTAGCGGCATAGGTCAGGAATCAGTGGACAACCAAGGCGTACAGCCGAGAGAGGCACAAGTCCAATCCGCCAGAGGTAGGGGAACAGTCTTTAAGATGTGGGACAGTTTTCTCAGCCCCTCACGTACCACAGCCCCTGAGGTGCGGGGTAGTGCCACAAGAAATCCTAAGTTTGCCCAGATGCTCAAGGAGTACCTTGCAGATCGAACAACTGTACTCCGACATTCCTCTGTGCCTTACAATTATTGGGTATCCAAGGTGGACACGTGGCATGAATTGGCTCTCTACGCCTTGGAAGTCCTGGCCTGCCCTGCCGCTAGCGTTTTGTCAGAGCGTGTTTTTAGTGCCGCAGGTGGAATCATTACAGATAAACGCACCCGCCTGTCAACTGAAAATGCTGACAGGCTGACTCTGATCAAGATGAACAAGGGTTGGATTGGGCCAGACTTCACCACACCACCAGCAAATGAGAGCGGAATTTAAAGTTTGTAACGGGAATTTGCCATGTACCTCCAGTCACCCATGGGTACACACTTCTGGACTTTGGATAATCGCTGGACTGCTCCTCCTTCTCCTCATGCGCCACCATGATGACCGTTACAAGAGTTAGGCCTTTGTTTCAGGTATACCCCCAGTGGTAAATTTTTTCGCCCATTCTTTGCAGAATGGACATTACAACGACAGGAGACCCGCTCCTTTGCAATGGGAACAATGTTTTGAGGCCCTCATGCACGTCTCTATGCAGGGACAACGTGGAGCCTCCCAATTTTTGGCTGCCCTGCCAAAGGGCTATACTATAATACACCCACTTCCTGACAATGGACACTTAATGTTTTGAGGCCCTCATGCACATCTCTATCCAGGGACAACGTGGAGCCTCCCAATTTTTGGCTGCCCTGCCAAAGGGCTATACTACAAAAGACCCACTTCCTGACAATGGACACTTAATGTTTTGAGGCCCTCATGCACGTCTCTATCCAGGGACAACGTGGAGCCTCCCAATTTTTGGCTGCCCTGCCTAAGGGCTATACTATAATACACCCACTTCCTGACAATGGACACTTAATGTTTTGAGGCCCTCATGCACGTCTCTATCCAGGGACAACGTGGAGCCTCCCAATTTTTGGCTGCCCTGCCAAAGGGCTATACTATAATACACCCACTTCCTGACAATGGACACTTAATGTTTTGAGGCCCTCATGCACGTCTCTATCCAGGGACAACGTGGAGCCTCCCAATTTTTGGCTGCCCTGCCAAAGGGCTATACTACAAAAGACCCACTTCCTTCCAATGGGCACTTCAGGTTTACAGGCCCTCATGCACGTCTCTATCCAGGGACAACGTGGAGCCTCCCAATTTTTGGCTGCCCTGCCTAAGGGCTATACTATAATACACCCACTTCCTGACAATGGACACTTAATGTTTTGAGGCCCTCATGCATGTCTCTATCCAGGGACAACGTGGAGCCTCCCAATTTTTGGCTGCCCTGCCAAAGGGCTATACTACAAAAGACCCACTTCCTTCCAATGGGCACTTCAGGTTTACAGGCCCTCATGCACGTCTCTATCCAGGGACAACGTGGAGCCTCCCAATTTTTGGCTGCCCTGCCAAAGGGCTATACTACAAAAGACCCACTTCCTTCCAATGGGCACTTCAGGTTTACAGGCCCTCATGCACGTCTCTATCCAGGGACAACGTGGAGCCTCCCAATTTTTGGCTGCCCTGCCTAAGGGCTATACTATAATACACCCACTTCCTGACACTGGACACTTAATGTTTTGAGGCCCTCATGCACGTCTCTATCCAGGGACAACGTGGAGCCTCCCAATTTTTGGCTGCCCTGCCTAAGGGCTATACTACAATAGACCCACTTCCTTACAATGGGCACTTCAGGTTTACAGGCCATCATGCACGTCTGTATGCAGGGGCATTGGTGAACCTCACAATTTTGGACTGCCCTGGCAAAGGAAAATACTACAAAGACTCAGTTCCTCAAAATGGGCACATTAGACTCAGAGGCCTTTATGTACGTCTCTTCTCAGGGACATCGGAGTGCCACACAATGTTTTACGTAAAATCTTTCATGTATTGATCTCAAAAAGTAACATACATTAGCTCTATCTCACTATTGGGTATGTGCCCTTAACATTTCCGCTATGAAAAATCATTTTGGTGTCATTTTGGAAGGTTTTCTGGTGAGTCCGTAAAAATGGCGTAAAACGCGGACAAAATTATTCAAAGCTGTGACTTTTGAGTGATAAATGCTTCAAGGGGTCTTCCCCATGCTGTTGCCATGTCATTTGAGCACTCTTCGGAGACTTTTGTGCCATTTTTAGGGTTTCTACATGCTGCCAGTGGTCATTTCACAAAAATACTCGGGTCTCCCATAGGATAACATTGGGCTCGGTGCTCGGGCCGAGTACACGAGTATCTTGGGAGGCTCGGCCCGAGCTTCGAGCACCCGAGCTTTTTAGTACTCGCTCATCACTACTAATAAACCTAAAAAATAAAAATAAATTGAATAAAAATCATGAATGTTGTGTTATAACAGGAAATTCGGTGTAAGAATGAATATCCGGGATGAGAGTTCAGCGAATGAGTTATAGAAATTGTTACAAAAAGGAGTGTGTACGGTTTATGCGTAAATTTTCAGAATGCGTACATGAAAATTATATGTATGTGAGAATGTCCCCCATGCTTTGTAAAAAGTTATTTATGAAAATGTAAATAAAATATATAAAAATGCCTAATTATTTATAATTTATGAGAAAGATATATATGTATGGAAGAATGTTATAAGGTGTCCAAGAACCATAAAGAAAAAGGGTGCATATATAATGTTAGAGGTCTAGAGTTCCACCAGGCTATATCACCCCTAAAGAAATAGAAAGAAGACCTTACTACCTGTGTACCCCAAAAAAAGCTATATTTCTTAGCCAGGATTATGGTGGAGATATGCACAAGTGAAATAAGAATATAAAGTAATACAATAAGATTATAAAACCAATATGTGTGCATTCATGCACCACCCGGTACGCTACCCTTGCCAAATTGCTCACTCTAGATCCCCACACGATCCATGAAGCCGTTCCCCCGGTCACACCGCCTGCTGCCGGTTCCCACTCATCCCTGGGGGAGTTAGGCGAGTGGTATCGAGAGCTACATGTCGGCACTGATGATACCCCCATACACCACAAGGAAGGGGTATACCGGGTGGTACAGGAGTATGAGCGGGTTTTTAGCAAGCACCCTCTAGATTTTGGGCAGATTAAAGGGGTTCAACACCACATCCCTACCGGTACACACTCCCCTATTAAAGAGAGATACAGGCCTATTCCCCCTGCGCACTACCAATGCGCCAAAGACATATTGAGGAACATGAAGGAGGCAGGGGTTATTAGGGACAGCTGTAGTCCCTGGGCCGCTCCGTTGGTGCTGGTTAAGAAGAAGGATGGCACCATGCGGATGTGTGTGGATTACCGGAAGATTAACCAGATAACGCATAAGGATGCTTACCCTCTGCCCCGCATCAAAGAGTCCCTGGCCTCGCTGAGAACCGCTAACTACTTCTCCACCCTTGACCTCACCAGCGGGTACTGGCAGGTGGCCGTGGCACCGGAAGACCGAGAGAAGACTGCCTATGGGACCGTTTTGCTGTACTTGGATGATGTGATTGTGTACTCACAGACGTATGAAGCCCACCTGGAGCACCTAGCCGAGGTGTTCGCGTCCCTTGCCAAGTATGGGATGAAGTTGAAGCCCTCAAAGTGTCATCTGCTGAAACCCAGAGTGCAGTACCTAGGACATGTGGTTGGTGCGGAAGGTGTCGCCCCCAACCCCGAGAAGATCACCGCCATCCAAGACTGGCCGAGACCGACCACAGTGAGGGAAGTGAGGCAGTTTCTGGGCCTGGTGGGATATTACCGTCGCTTCATTAAGGGGTACACAAAGATGGCTGCCCCCATGCAAGACCTCCTCGTAGGACAGACCAAGGGTGGTAGATCCCTAGTAGCCCCATTGGTGTGGGAAGAAAAGCATGAGGAATCCTTCCGCCAGCTGAGAACAGCCCTGACCGGAGAGGAAATCCTAGCGTACCCTGACTACAGCCGCCCATTCATCCTCTACACCGACGCCAGCAATGTGGGCTTGGGGGCTGTTCTATCCCAGGTCCAAGACAGAAGGGAAAAGGTAATAGCTTATGCTAGCCGAAAACTCCGACCGACTGAGAGGAACCCTGAGAACTACATCTCCTTCAAGCTTGAGCTCTTGGCACTGGTGTGGGCTATCACCGAGCGGTTCCGCCATTACCTGGCAGCAGCCAAGTTCACCGCGTACACAGACAATAACCTGCTGACCCATCTAGATATGGCCAAGCTGGGCGCGTTGGAGCAGCGGTGGGTGACCAGGTTAGCCAACTACGATTTCACCATCAAGTACCGGGCCGGCCGTACCAACGTCAATGCCAATGCACTCTCCCGGATGCCCCACCTGTCGGAAGAGGGGCCAGAGGATGATGACCTCGAAGAGATCGAGTTGCCTGCATTTCACCGGCCATTCACTGAGAAGGTGCACGTCTACCAACAACGGGTGAACCTGGATCCGCTGCCCCGACAGGACTGGCAGGAAGCTCAGGACCAGGCACCTGCTGTCCGCCTGGTCAAGACTCTAGTGGAACAGGGTTCTGCTGGGATAGACCCTGCTGCCCCTGCCGAAGCCCAACATCTGTGGCAAGAACGGACCCGGCTATACCTACACCAGGGGAAGTTGTATCGCGAGCTGATTAATCCAAAGACTCACGAGAAGATCCGCCAGCTGGTGATTCCCCAGGCTAACGTGCCCACCGTCCTGCAAGCATACCATGATGGTGCAGTGCACTTCGGGTGGAAGAAGCTAGAGATGTTGTTAAGAGAGCGGTTCTATTGGAGTGGAATGCGGGAATCTGTGGAGGCCTGGTGCCGAGAATGTGGCCCTTGCGCATTGAGAAGGAAGGACGAGGCCAGCCAGAAGGCACCCCTACACCCGATCATTACACACCAACCGCTGGAGCTGGTTGCCCTTGACCATGTAAAGCTCACCCCCAGCCGAAGTGGGTACACCTACGCTCTGACCATCGTAGACCACTACTCGAGGTTCCTGGTGGTTGTCCCAGTTAAGGACTTAACCGGCCGCACCGCTGCTAAGGCTTTCCAGGCTTATTTCTGTTGACCGCATTGGTACCCGGAGAGGGTGCTTACCGACCAGGAGAGGCTGATTTGGGAGGATGGGCCTGGAGGAAAGGGATGGCCTAGGCCCGCCACTACCGTAACCGGTGGCGATCCTCCGGGGGTTCAGGGGTCCCCTTGGACGTGGGCCCCCTGAAAGAGACAGAACCCGCTCGGGCAACTTGGTGCTGGACTGGGGTCAAGGGGTGCTGCCCGCTTCTTAGGGGCAGCATCAGGGCCAGGTTGTTTGGGTGGGAGAAGAGCGGAAGCTGTACCGTTGTAAAATGTTTATGATGCTTTTACATGTTTTACCGTTTTATTCTTTTTCAGTTGTGAAAATAAAACCGGTGATGGACGGGCAGCCCGCGGACGGTCTGCATTTTGCTATAGGGGAATGTGGCGCCCTGGACAAGCCAGGTCGTCACAGGTACTACACCAACACACTCTACACTCCGGCTAGGCACACCGAAGCTAAACACAAATCCTAGTTGCCTTCCTCCAGGGGCTGATGTCCACACCAGGGGGTGGGCCAGGCGGTTGATCCCACCCACCGAGGAGTTCACAGTCCTGGAGGCGGGAAAAGGAGTCAGATTAGAGATCAGTTTTGGAGTTAGAGAAGTGAAGAGGAGAGGAGACTGACCGTGTCCGGGTGTGTGGCCCGGGCACTCAGCAAGGTTGGCAGACGGTGGTGACCTTCTGCAGGAGAGGCTGATTGGAGTGAACCGTAAGGACCGGGGATGGGCGGTGGCCCGCCGGTACCAGATCGGGGAGTGAAGAGAAGCCAGCACCATCCGGCAGGGCCTACGGACCCCGACCAGGCTAGGAGTCGCCGTAAAACCGGTCAAATCCGTTAGCGACAGGAACCTCCAGGGTTTCCCAGCAGTCAAGACCCGATTGAAGGCAACAGCTCACACCGTAGAGGGAAGCACAGTCACCGCCAAGGCTACAGTTCCCAGGGCCAGAGCCTGCGGGCAAAAGGGGCTCCCTCAGCATCCATCCAAGCTGGGGAGCGGGTTACCGGTGGGAAGCCCGCTAGATTTTGGGGGAATAAAAGGGGTCCAACACCACATCCCCACAGGTGCACACCCACCCATCAAAGAGAGCTATAAGCCAATACCACCTTCACATTGCCAGTGTACCAAGGACATGTTGAGCAACATGAAGGCGGCTGGGGTTATCCTTGACAGTTGTAGCCTTTGGGCAGCTCTGTTGATCCTGTTAAAAAAGAAGGACGGCACCACTCCCCGTATTGAGGAATTGCTAGCTGCATTGAGAACTGCAAATTATTTTTCTACCCTTGATCTCACTAGTCACTATTGGCAAGTGTCCGTTGCTGAGGCAGACCGGGAGAAGACCGCCTTCGCCACCCCTATGGGTCTCTGCGAGTTCAAAAGCATGCCCTTCGAGCTGTGCAATGCGCCAGGAACCTTCCAGAGGCTGATGGAATGCTGCTTGGGACAAGATTTTAGGGTGTATAAAAAGGGAGATTAGATCCCGTGATCCCAACGTATTGTTACACCTCTATAAATCACTTGTAAGGCTACATCTGGAATATGGGAACCAGTTTTGGGCTCCACATTTTAAAAAGGACATTCAGAAGTTAGAGTCAGTTCAAAGGTGGGCAACTAGACTACTACAAGGAATGGAAGGCCTCCCATATGATGACAAGTTGAAAAAGTTATTAAGTGATTATTGGCTGCAATGGGGCTTTCTGGCTGGTGCCAGCCTCTCTTCTTAGCACACAGGAACCACAATCCCTACACCATGCTTCAATGGATTCTCTCATCCCAGCCCAGTAAAACTACATATTTTACACAGTCATAAGCAGCCAAAAGGGATCTATTCTATTCAATTGCAAATGATCTAGATAAGACTGAGAATAAGATACTGCACGGGACATAGCAGAGTTGGTCAAGTTGAGTGGAGATGAGTTTGCTATTTGGCACAGCTTTTTGCATCAATAAAGCAAGTAAAAGGTGTGAAAGATAAAAAAAAGGGTGAAAGTGTGAAAAGTGAATTGGCCAAATTGAGGTGCATATAAAGTTTTTGCTTTCTTTCAATTCACTAATGGGGCTCATTTGAATCAGGTGAATTGAGTTCTGCTTTTGGAAACTGGGTTAAGAAGGGGTGCACCGGTCCTGGAGGTACTGCAATACCAGGTCAATGCGTGGAGTGGACAGAGCAAGATTTTTTCCATCTCCTTGTTCTAAAAATCCATTTAATATATGGTCCCCAGAGAGGGGACGTATCAGATATTAAACTGATAAGAACAGATTTAATTTTTTTTTTTTCTGTTTATCAGTAGGACTTCAAAATAACAAAGGTGATCGCCTCCCGTTGCCTGGGAACCGTCCAGGCACAAGAGGGCTATGTGTCACCAGAAGGCACACACACTTCCTCAAGGCCGGCAGACGTGCAATCCCAGGCACCTTCCAGTACCGACCAAGGTAGCGTCCTCCGAAACTACACTTGATCTTAGCCAAAAGGCCGAGAAGCTATAACCCGAATTGGTTACGGCCTTGAGTGGCACCCTGGCCTATACCGGACACATCTTAGGGAGAGGGAGACAAACCCACGCCTACAGAAGACATTTTGTCACCCAAGCCAACCCTTGAAAAGGCTGTTTTGCAGAGCAAAAACAAGAAGAATGGTGCTTTTTGCAGCCGCCGCCCACTGCAATGAATCTGAATAACTCCTCCTTTTGGACACAAGCACCTCCCCTCCCCCTTGCAGTCTTTCCAATTCATGATACAAAAAGACGGACGGACAGGACAGGACAGGACAGGCTGCCTGACTTTCCGTCACTGCCACCCTTTGCCATCCTTGTCCGTAGAAAGCCCTTTCATCATCCCCAAACCCTAATCTTTTCCCTTCCCTTCCCAGATGCGTCTCACTCCCTTTCATTAGGAAGTGAGCGCAGCCTTTTCTCCGTTCTGCACATGCGCGACGTTAAACACAAATGCGCAGGCGTGCGTTCCATTACCCTCACTGCATTCCACTCCCATACAGGAAGTGGGCGCAGCTATTACTACGGTCGCACATAAAAGAACCCACGGCCACCACTGCACATAGCTGACTCCACCACAGGACACCCACTTCTACACCAACGCAGGTAAGACAGGATCGGCACCTCTATGCTCCCGTTACAATCAGGCTCAGTCACCATGTGATAACGCTCTCAACTCTTTAGTTGCAGGCTCCCCTTGCTTCACCTCCACTGGCTGTGCTGCCATTTCCTCTCCCACCTGGAAGGTATACTTTATTCCACTATTTTCCTGTTTCTCTCTTCCCCCTTTTCCCATAACCTACTTTTATCTGCATTTGTGGGGTATCTATATGCTATTTACATCATAGTTTTATTCATTAATATGGAAGGGAAGAGTGCCCATGAGAGTGTTGAACTGCGGAGAGCAAGAAATTAAGCTGCTCCGATTTGCCACCATTGATAAGCTGTTCTCAGTAGATACACATGCTATCCAAACAGCAGCATCCACCATTGCTTCAGCCCACCCATTCAGTGACAGCTCACCAAGTCAGCCATAGGAGTGGTGTAAGGAATTACACGTAGGCACTGACTCCACACCTTCACATCACAAGAAGGGGGTCTACAGGCTAGTGCAAGAATACGAGCAAGTCTTCAGCAAACATCCGCTAGACTTTTGAAGAATAAAAGGGGTCAAACACTACATCCCCACAAGTGCACACCCACCCATCAAAGAGAGATATAAGCCAAAACTACCTGCACATTACCAGTGTACCAAGGACATGTTGAGCAACATGAAGGAGGCTGGGGTTATCCGTGACAGTTGTAGCCTCTGGGCAGCTCCGTTGGTCCTGTTAAAGAAGAAGGACAGCACCACTCCCCTGTATTGAGGAATAGCTAGCTGCATTGAGAACTGCAAATTATTTTTCTACCCTTGATCTCACTAGTCGCTATTGGCAAGTGTCCGTTGCTGAGGCAGACCGGGAGAAGACCGCCTTTGCCACCCCGATGGGTCTCTGCGAGTTCAAAAGCATGCCCTTCGAGCTGTGCAATTTGCCAGGAACCTTCCAGAGGCTGATGGAATGCTGCTTGGGACACCGAAACTTTGAAACGGTACTGCTATACCTTTATGATGTTATTGTTTATTCTAAAGCAAAACAAGATTTCAGGGTGTATAAAAAGGGAGATTAGATCCGGTGATCCCAACGTATTGTTACCCCTCTATAAATCACTTGTAAGGCCACATCTGGAATATGGGGTAAAGTCCTGAGCAGGTTGATAACCATTGGTTTGAGCATGGTAGGGTGTAGTGCGCATCTTCCTGCATCGGTAAAAGCTGCAGAAGTCCTTGAAGATTTCCGCTTCAAAGGCTGTGCCTTGATCTGTGAGGACTCTCTCTGAGTAGCCATGAGGTCTGCATAAGTGTGCTTGGAAGACCTTCGCTGCAGTATGGGCCATTAGATCTTTGACTTGTACCACAACCATAAATCTCGAGTAGTTGTCTACCATCGTAAGTGCATACGTGAGCTCGCCTCGATATTCTGCAACAAAACTCCCTTTTTCGATTTCAGTTTCAGCAAACACTCCTCTTCCTGTAGAAAATATTTATCATTACCTAAGACAGTCATTCTAATGCATGACAATATTAAGGCAATTTAGTTAAAACTTGTTTTAACTCACCTTTAAGGGGATTGATGTATTTCATGGTCAATCCAGGTTTGTCAGTGATGGCACTGACATAATGTATGGCGTCTTTTTCGGGCGTTATCCTTTGCCTTTTCATTGTGAAAATCCAGTTGCCTATATCAAAGCAAATTCTACTACTTGTAAAGTATGCAGAAAATGAAATGTAGAACATATAACATCAACTGCTTAGGAACGCATCATAGGTTAGTACTTAAAAGGATATTGTCATGTTCTAGTCATAATGCAAGCTGGACATTTTTCATGTTACCCTGTAATCGCCGGCCTGTTCTAATGCTCACAAGCCAAGATATAGGCTCAGCTGCTAAGGCTTCCCTCTGCCTTCTGAATGAAACTTGAATATGTCTGGCTCACTGTGTATATAGCAGGTGCTCAGAAAAAATAAGAGTCAATTCAATAGAAATAGCTCTGGCACACTATAGTGATCAATAACGTAAGAAAAGAACTCTTGGAATGCTGAAAATTCTTTATTTGTGCAAAAGGATAATTCATCCAACGTTTCGACCTTGTTTTTAGGTCTTTATCAAGGATAAAGTTATCTAAGATCATAAAGGGTTACAAAACCATATAAACACGTAATTAGTACATAGTACAACATAACAGTACAATATATTGCTACTTGAGAGTACAATGGGTCAAATGACCATGATGCACATACAAAAAATTTTTCCAAAGCCATAGTGAAAACATTTGTACTGAGGAAAGAAAATTTCCACATGACCTATCTGGAGAAACATTCTGGATCAAACAACCAAAAATAGTCAAGCAGGTAAATACACACCTATATGGATAACAGGATGATATGTGTTCAATTGTATAGCGTCATTGCCATTAAGGTACAAATGGAAAACTTGCAATCCTATATAGTGAAGGAAATGAACACATATCATATCAAAGAACACAGGAACATGGGTGTGAGAAAAACCTCAATGTTTATACTTTGTTCTTTATAATGGTGTGAACATGTATATGTCTCAGTACCTTATGCACTTGAGAATTCTAGTGAGTAGATCATGAAAGCCTATTTCAGAACTGGAATCGGTAAATAATTGTAGGTGGAATCTAAATGAAAAGATGGTACAAGTGTTATCATGACACGTGGGCTATAACACAATGGACCGTGTGACAAAGAAGAAAGGAGAGAAAGAAGAGGAAGAAAATGCAACTACCTGTAACATTACGTGATAGTCACTGGTAAGTATCACTTGACAATTCAAGTGAAAAAGGATTCCTTTATTAAAGGGTTCTCAGTCGCCTCAGGATCATGAAATACTAGGGTAAATGATATGAGAATGGGTAAGAAGCACCACTAAAGGAAATATGAGATGCAGGACATATATCTATAAACCCCTGAACTACATGATAGAAATAAAAAGAAGAAAAAAGAAAAAAAAGAAGAAAGAAGAAGAACACATAGAATGCGGAAAGAGAATGGGTACAACTACCTGAGTTACTGCAGGGAGGCCCCTGGTTGGTATTGTGAGGGTTAGTGGAATTCCTTCACTGAAGGGTTCTCAGTTGCCTCAGGTTCGTGAAAAATGCTATAGACAAATAATGCCCGGAGAAAAGGGGTTCATATACAGCGAATAATGGTAATACAAGGTACATGTGTCACATGTAATAGTATATATATATATATTGTACTAAGCTCTACACCAGAAATAGAAAGTAGTCCCTCTGCCTTCTGTCTAGGTGCCCTGAGTTATGTCCTGTAAACTGTCACAGGGACCCAGACACACATGTGTAGTAGGGGAATATCCCTGCTGAGATGCCAGTGCTAGAGCACTCGTTTGCTGTGGAGTTGAACGCTATGTGAGCAGTTCTTACCTTCAATGAGCAGAAGTCTCTTTTTTCAGATTTCAATATCTCTGTGGGTATCTGGCAGAAATATGGAATACTCTTTACTGCTAAGACCCTGTACACCACTCCCACTAAAGGGGGCTTTACACGCTGCGACATCGCTAATGCGGAGTCGTTGGGGTCACGGAATTTGTGACGCACATCCGGCCGCATTAGCGATGTTGCTGCGTGTGACACCGATGAGCGATTTTGCATCGCTGCAAAAACGTGCAAAATCGCTCATCGGTGACATGGGTCTCCATTCTCGATTATCGTTACTGCAGCAGTAACGATGTAGTTCGTCGCTCCTGCGGCAGCACACATCGCTCCGTGTGACACCGCAGAAACGAGGAACCTCTCCTTACCTGCCTCCCAGCCGCTATGAGGAAGGAAGGAGGTGGGCGGGATGTTCCGGCCACTCATCTCCGCCCCTCCGCTGCTATTGGGCGGTCGGTCAGTGACGTCGCTGTGACGCCGCACGGACCGCCCCCTTAGAAAGGAGGCGGTTCGCCGGTCACAGCGACGTCGCCGGGCAGGTAAGTATGTGTGACGGGTCTGGTCGGTGTTGTGCAGCATGGGCAGCGATTTGCCCGTGTCGCGCAACAGATGGGGGCGGGTATCCACACTAGCGATATCGGGACCGATATCGCAGTGTGTAAAGTAGCCTTTAATAAACTGTGTAAAGGATTTTAAGTAAAAATCCACAATAAACCAGCGCTAGATGGGTTTTTATAATTTTATTAATAGACCACAAATAAAAAATTTTTTGCTATCCTTGTTTCAAGACAGAGTATTTGATAATATACAATACACTGATTATTACTAAAACCAAGGACCACATAAAACAAGGACCACATAAAATAAAAAATGAAAGTAATGAGAATAAAATTCTTTTGTATAACCAATTAACTTCGAGGTGATACAATATTCACATTGATTTAGTTTTACCAGTCTAATGTAATGCCCCGGCCGGTGGCATATATTTTGTTTGGTTAATAATTTAGACTTATACAATGAAAGATGTACTATACCACCCCTGGCTAACTTACAAGTTTTAAGTTGTACAATATAAGTTTGCGACGTTATATTCATATATAGGAAGGCAAACAATATTGGCAATTTAGTGGCACCCACCATACGTAATCTTACAGCACCTAATAAGGGAGGATTATTTGGCCTGAAAGGTTTTTTTCCATGCAAAAGCTGTATAGTATGTAAGAATACAAAAAATATTTCACGGAAATCCTTCTTACAGGGGCAGTCAGAAGTCATGATTAGAGAATTTATTACATGTCAATCAAAGGGAGTAGTATATTGCATTCAATGTCCCTGTCAGAAAAAATACATT
This sequence comes from Anomaloglossus baeobatrachus, assembly GCF_048569485.1. Taxonomy (NCBI): domain Eukaryota; kingdom Metazoa; phylum Chordata; class Amphibia; order Anura; family Aromobatidae; genus Anomaloglossus; species Anomaloglossus baeobatrachus. Next base: position 29,069 of record NW_027442185.1, on the reverse strand, counting down.
GGGAGAACTATTAGACCCCTATGGAAAAGGGTGGGTGAGCACATTAGAAGTGTTAAAAATAAATGTACTAAGCACCCCCTATCCAGACATTATGTGTTAAAACATGGAGGGTCCTTTAAAGGATCCCAAGTATGGGGCGTACAAAAAATAACTAAGGATTGGAGAGGTGGCGGTTTCATTAAAAAAATGTCACGAGCAGAAAGCCAATGGATTTTTGAATTGAACACCTTGAAACCATATGGACTCAATAATGATATAGAACTGTTTGCTTTTAATTAATTTATATTTTTATAGGTAGAGGAGTAATAGGTACTGATAATAATACGGAGAGAAGGAAAAAAAAAAAAAAAAAAAAAAAAAGCGATTGTCATGGAGATATATGTGTATATATGCATAATATATATTAAAATTGGTGCTTCACTTGCCCAAGGTTGATGTAGATATAAGGGGCTTTTCATATTATAGCAAATTTATATTACACCTTTATGATGTCCTTTTGTTAAATTTATTGTTGAAAAAAAGCATATGCATATATACACATTGTCTTCCCAGTATATGATGATACAAGCAAGGCTATATATAGGTCTTTTTAGAAAAACCTTTAGAAAAACCTTTGCACATAATTATATTATATTGCTATTATGAACGGTCTTTCACAAATTGATATATGTAGTGGTCATTGAATGTTGGTTGAATTTAAACATTGTTTAATTTTATGCAAATTATAACCAATTAAATGTATGCATAAATAGTGCTCTAGGCAACAGCTGAGTTATCCTTGAGGAAGGGGGCCGTTACACGCCCCCGAAACGCGCGTCGGATCAGGACTCTGTTTTTGCCTACCTCACCTGTGCGGTGATAACCTGCCAAGTAATCTCTCCCTCGTGTGGAATCAACCGGCTTCCACTGGACACGGTACGGATTGCCTGCTGGAGAGGTTGAGAGGTTACCGCTGACATTTCCTTTGTCTGCAACCAGGATACATTGGTACCTCCAGCGGTTCTGCATTGCTCGTTTGGAAGCGGATCGGAGCCTTGTGTAGTGCTAACCTGCCAAGCAACTTCCTCCTGTGTGGAATCAGTCAGCTGACACTGGATACGGTCTGGACTGCCCGCTGGAGAGGCTGAGTAGTTACCGCTGATCTTATTGTTGTCCGCAGCCAACATCTTGGTGCTTTCAGTGGCTTCGTACTGCTTGATTTCGAAAGTACATTTGGGAGAATACGGGACCGGCTGGTTTGTGGCCTTGTGAAGTGTTATAAAGGCTCTGTAAAGAGGGATGTCGGTAACCATACATCTCCCCCAGAGCCAGCACTAGTCGCGGCCACTGGCCTCAAAACGTCCGCTCTGGAAGTCTAACAGGTCAATCCTGTACATAGCGGTTCCAGCCTAATCAACGGAGAAATCCGGGGTGTTTTTTGCGGTCAAGTTGTTGTGAGGTTTATTCCCCCAGGCCCTGGGGGCGAATATAACGTCGCAAACTTATATTGTACAACTTAAAACTTGTAAGTTAGCCAGGGGTGGTATAGTACATCTTTCATTGTATAAGTCTAAATTATTAACCAAACAAAATATATGCCACCGGCCGGGGCATTACATTAGACTGGTAAAACTAAATCAATGTGAATATTGTATCACCTCGAAGTTAATTGGTTATACAAAAGAATTTTATTCTCATTACTTTCATTTTTTATTTTATGTGGTCCTTGTTTTATGTGGTCCTTGGTTTTAGTAATAATCAGTGTATTATATATTATCAAATACTCTGTCTTGAAACAAGGATAGCAAAAATTTTTTTATTTGTGGTCTATTAATAAAATTATAAAAACCCATCTAGCGCTGGTTTATTGTGGATTTTTACTTAAAATCCTTTACACAGTTTATTAAAGGCTACTTTACACACTGCGATATCGGTCCCGATATCGCTAGTGTGGATACCCGCCCCCATCTGTTGCGCGACACGGGCAAATCGCTGCCCATGCTGCACAACACCGACCAGACCCGTCACACATACTTACCTGCCCGGCGACGTCGCTGTGACCGGCGAACCGCCTCCTTTCTAAGGGGGCGGTCCGTGCGGCGTCACAGCGACGTCACTGAGCGACCGCCCAATAGCAGCGAAGGGGCGGAGATGAGTGGCCGGAACATCCCGCCCACCTCCTTCCTTCCTCATAGAGGCTGGGAGGCAGGTAAGGAGAGGTTCCTCGTTTCTGCGGTGTCACACGGAGCGATGTGTGCTGCCGCAGGAGCGACGAACTACATCGTTACTGCTGCAGTAACGATAATCGAGAATGGAGACCCATGTCACCGATGAGCGATTTTGCACGTTTTTGCAACGATGCAAAATCGCTCATCGGTGTCACACGCAGCAACATCGCTAATGCGGCCGGATGTGCGTCACAAATTCCGTGACCCCAACGACTCCGCATTAGCGATGTCGCAGCGTGTAAAGCCCCCTTTAGTGGGAGTGGTGTACAGGGTCTTAGCAGTAAAGAGTATTCCATATTTCTGCCAGATACCCACAGAGATATTGAAATCTGAAAAAAGAGACTTCTGCTCATTGAAGGTAAGAACTGCTCACATAGCGTTCAACTCCACAGCAAACGAGTGCTCTAGCACTGGCATCTCAGCAGGGATATTCCCCTACTACACATGTGTGTCTGGGTCGCTGTGACAGTTTACAGGACATAACTCAGGGCACCTATTTTTCACGAACCTGAGGCAACTGAGAACCCTTCAGTGAAGGAATTCCACTAACCCTCACAATACCAACCAGGGGCCTCCCTGCAGTAACTCACTTAGTAGTGATGAGCGAGTACTAAAAAGCTCGGGTGCTCGAAGCTCGGGCCGAGCCTCCCAAGATACTCGTGTACTCGGCCCGAGCACCGAGCCCAATGTTATCCTATGGGAGACCCGAGTATTTTTGTGAAATGACCACCGGCAGCATGTAGAAACCCTAAAAATGGCACAAAAGTCTCCGAAGAGTGCTCAAATGACATGGCAACAGCATGGGGAAGACCCCTTGAAGCATTTATCACTCAAAAGTCACAGCTGTGAATAATTTTGTCCACGTTTTACGCCATTTTTACGGACTCACCAGAAAACCTTCCAAAATGACACCAAAATGATTTTTCATAGCGGAAATGTTAAGGGCACATACCCAATAGTGAGATAGAGCTAATGTATGTTACTTTTTGAGATCAATACATGAAAGATTTTACGTAAAACATTGTGTGGCACTCCGATGTCCCTGAGAAGAGACGTGCATAAAGGCCTCTGAGTCTAATGTGCCCATTTTGAGGAACTGAGTCTTTGTAGTATTTTCCTTTGCCAGGGCAGTCCAAAATTGTGAGGTTCACCAATGCCCCTGCATACAGACGTGCATGATGGCCTGTAAACCTGAAGTGCCCATTGTAAGGAAGTGGGTCTATTGTAGTATAGCCCTTAGGCAGGGCAGCCAAAAATTGGGAGGCTCCACGTTGTCCCTGGATAGAGACGTGCATGAGGGCCTCAAAACATTAAGTGTCCAGTGTCAGGAAGTGGGTGTATTATAGTATAGCCCTTAGGCAGGGCAGCCAAAAATTGGGAGGCTCCACGTTGTCCCTGGATAGAGACGTGCATGAGGGCCTGTAAACCTGAAGTGCCCATTGGAAGGAAGTGGGTCTTTTGTAGTATAGCCCTTTGGCAGGGCATCCAAAAATTGGGAGGCTCCACGTTGTCCCTGGATAGAGACGTGCATGAGGGCCTGTAAACCTGAAGTGCCCATTGGAAGGAAGTGGGTCTTTTGTAGTATAGCCCTTTGGCAGGGCAGCCAAAAATTGGGAGGCTCCACGTTGTCCCTGGATAGAGACATGCATGAGGGCCTCAAAACATTAAGTGTCCATTGTCAGGAAGTGGGTGTATTATAGTATAGCCCTTAGGCAGGGCAGCCAAAAATTGGGAGGCTCCACGTTGTCCCTGGATAGAGACGTGCATGAGGGCCTGTAAACCTGAAGTGCCCATTGGAAGGAAGTGGGTCTTTTGTAGTATAGCCCTTTGGCAGGGCAGCCAAAAATTGGGAGGCTCCACGTTGTCCCTGGATAGAGACGTGCATGAGGGCCTCAAAACATTAAGTGTCCATTGTCAGGAAGTGGGTGTATTATAGTATAGCCCTTTGGCAGGGCAGCCAAAAATTGGGAGGCTCCACGTTGTCCCTGGATAGAGACGTGCATGAGGGCCTCAAAACATTAAGTGTCCATTGTCAGGAAGTGGGTGTATTATAGTATAGCCCTTAGGCAGGGCAGCCAAAAATTGGGAGGCTCCACGTTGTCCCTGGATAGAGACGTGCATGAGGGCCTCAAAACATTAAGTGTCCATTGTCAGGAAGTGGGTCTTTTGTAGTATAGCCCTTTGGCAGGGCAGCCAAAAATTGGGAGGCTCCACGTTGTCCCTGGATAGAGACGTGCATGAGGGCCTCAAAACATTAAGTGTCCATTGTCAGGAAGTGGGTGTATTATAGTATAGCCCTTAGGCAGGGCAGCCAAAAATTGGGAGGCTCCACGTTGTCCCTGGATAGAGACGTGCATGAGGGCCTCAAAACATTAAGTGTCCATTGTCAGGAAGTGGGTCTTTTGTAGTATAGCCCTTTGGCAGGGCAGCCAAAAATTGGGAGGCTCCACGTTGTCCCTGGATAGAGACGTGCATGAGGGCCTCAAAACATTAAGTGTCCATTGTCAGGAAGTGGGTGTATTATAGTATAGCCCTTTGGCAGGGCAGCCAAAAATTGGGAGGCTCCACGTTGTCCCTGCATAGAGACGTGCATGAGGGCCTCAAAACATTGTTCCCATTGCAAAGGAGCGGGTCTCCTGTCGTTGTAATGTCCATTCTGCAAAGAATGGGCGAAAAAATTTACCACTGGGGGTATACCTGAAACAAAGGCCTAACTCTTGTAACGGTCATCATGGTGGCGCATGAGGAGAAGGAGGAGCAGTCCAGCGATTATCCAAAGTCCAGAAGTGTGTACCCATGGGTGACTGGAGGTACATGGCAAATTCCCGTTACAAACTTTAAATTCCGCTCTCATTTGCTGGTGGTGTGGTGAAGTCTGGCCCAATCCAACCCTTGTTCATCTTGATCAGAGTCAGCCTGTCAGCATTTTCAGTTGACAGGCGGGTGCGTTTATCTGTAATGATTCCACCTGCGGCACTAAAAACATGCTCTGACAAAACGCTAGCGGCAGGGCAGGCCAGGACTTCCAAGGCGTAGAGAGCCAATTCATGCCACGTGTCCACCTTGGATACCCAATAATTGTAAGGCACAGAGGAATGTCGGAGTACAGTTGTTCGATCTGCAAGGTACTCCTTGAGCATCTGGGCAAACTTAGGATTTCTTGTGGCACTACCCCGCACCTCAGGGGCTGTGGTACGTGAGGGGCTGAGAAAACTGTCCCACATCTTAAAGACTGTTCCCCTACCTCTGGCGGATTGGACTTGTGCCTCTCTCGGCTGTACGCCTTGGTTGTCCACTGATTCCTGACCTATGCCGCTAGCGTTTTGTGAGGGGAATGCTTTGCCTACTTCCGTGACTATGGCCTTCCGGAACTGCTGCATTTTGGTTGACCTCTCCGCCTCGGGAATAAGAGACATAAAGTTCTCCTTGTAGCGTGGGTCTAACAGTGTTACCAACCAGTAATGATTGTCGGCCAAGATGTTCTTAACGCGAGGGTCACGAGACAGGCAGCTTACCATAAAGTCAGCCATGTGCGCCAGACTCTTAACAGCCAGGACTTCAGTAGCCTGACCAACACGTTGACTGAACATGCTGTCCTCCTCCTCCTCCTCCTCCTCCTCCTCATCTACCCTGTCCTCTGGCCAGCCACGCTGAACCGAGGATATGACTGGTGTGCATGTCATATCCTCAATTTGGCCGGAGATTTGCTCCATGTCTTCATCCTCCTCCTCGTCATAGTCCTCCACTGCACGTTGTGATGAGACGAGGCTGGGCTGTGTGTTATCACCCACACCCACTACTGTTTCTTGCTGCAACTCATCGCGCTCCGCCTGCAATGCATCATGTTTGGTTTTGAGCAGAGACCGTTTTAGAAGGCAGAGTAGCGGTATGGTGACGCTAATAATGGCGTCATCTTATACCTTTATGATGTTATTGTTTATTCTAAAGCAAACAAGATTTTAGGGTGTATAAAAAGGGAGATTAGATCCGGTGATCCCAACGTATTGTTAACCCTCTATAAATCACTTGTAAGGCCACATCTGGAATATGGGGTAAAGTCCTGAGCAGGTTGATAACCATTGGTTTGAGCATGGTAGGGTGTAGTGCGCATCTTCCTGCATCCGCCATAACCTTCCCTTAGGATATACTGTGCCCTTATCAGATTGGTTGTACAAGGTTGCTTCTCTTATTGGATGGATTTCAAGCTGCATGGATAATGTTCATTTAAATGATGTGGATAGAAAGACTGAAGATATCTACATGTAGTCTGAAATCCATCATGAATCAATACTATTTTACACAGTCATAAGCAGCCCATGGGCATTCACCTGCATTCAAACCAATAACAGCTCATAGACCAGACAATCCATCTACCACTGGACCAAAGACAGGAAGTTAAATCCACTGCCTGCGGTAACCAACTTAATCCTATAGGCTACTCACACAACAAACCCAACAGAAAGGAAAAAAACATGGCTTCGATTATCCATCCAATGAAAACGCATAACCATTGTGAGCCATTGGACAATGCAATTGGACACTTGGTGACATGGTGCACGGCCCAATGAATCAAGTCTTTACTTCATATTCACGGTTTAAGCCCTTGGGTTCTAATGTGCCCAGAGTACATATCCAGAAAGATTCTCTTTCTTTGAGCTAAACACAAGTCAACAATACATTGTAAGCAGATTCTATTACCAGTCCCACACCATTTTGTGACGCATAATCACACAGTGATCCAATTAACATTCCAAGTCATCGAACATGTCCAAGCCATACGCAGAGGAGGCAATAGAATTAGGAAGCTCAAAGAAAGGGAATCTTTCTGGATATATACTCTGGGCACATTGGAACCCAAAGGCTTAAACCATGAATATGAAGTACAGACTTGATTCATTGGGCCATGCATGGACATAATGGACATAATTCTAATAGGCAGGACAGGTAATAAGGAGCACAAGTTATATGCTAAAATGTGTTGTGTGACAAGACAGACACAGGAAAGGACATGATAACAGGTGTAGGGACCAACAAGGTGAGACAAGGGGTATCAGGATAGGGTCAAGTAGGTATGAATGTAGTAATGGGGCAGGCATAGAGAATTGTATGTGAATGTGAATTACAATAAATCACTAAGGAAAGGAATATGTGAGTGTGTGCCTAATGTAAACTAATATTGTACTGGCAAAATTATAGATGGAAAGGGAGAAGGGGAGGGGGGGAGAGAGGAGGCTGTAATTGACTACAAGGGTATGAGTTATGAGTGATCATAGGGATAGTGTTACATAAGTGGAAATACCTATGGAGGACCGGATGTGTAAGCGCATACCTTATACAAACCTATAGAGTGCTGATGGGTGAGAGTGTGATGTTAGATATAAGACATCCTATAGTGAATAGTGAGCCGTAATCAAGTGCAACAGGGATATTTCACGTGACTATGGGAACCTGGAAGGTAAAGAAAGGGGAGAAAAAACTGTTAGACAAGGTAATCAGACATAATGTAACCAGTTGATCAGACATGATCACCTGGTTTGAGACCCCCTGCCTTACACTATATAGATATCATGTTCATTCCCCATCTATCTTGCTCAGGAGAGCATCTCCCTCCCCCGGCACCAAGAGCAGCTCATACTGAATTGTTACATTGACTAGTAACACTGCACACAGAAATGCACCTTAATATTCCACTGTTAACCCTTTCCTCCCAGCAGTAACACACAACTCCTCACCTTGATATCATGGTGATTTATGGTCAGAATGACTTCAATGCGATCAGTGATTTCTATTCTAGCTCTGCTCACATAGATTTTATATCCACACTCAACTATAGGCCGTTCTTCATATTTTGGGGGCTTTTAGTCAGATATACTAGTTTGTGCCTGTATAGTATTGGTGTAGATGGGAGTGTAGGGCATGGGTTACATGGCACTGTGGTGGAATACTGATGGGAGGTATTGGTGCTGTGTTTGATGCTTCTACTGGGTATTTTCCTACAAATACTGGAACAGCTCACTGCTTAGAATGATCCTTCCCAGCTCTATAATATATTATATATACCCCACAATGCAGGCTCACACACACATTTGTCTCAAGTGTGTTGTAGGGACACAGATACAGTCTTGGTCATGTGACTAAAGGCTACTTTACACACTGCGATATCGGTCCCGATATCGCTAGTGTGGGTACCCGCCCCCATCTGTTGCGCGACACGGGCAAATCGCTGCCCATGCCGCACAACACCGACCAGACCCGTCACACATACTTACCTGCCCGGCGACGTCGCTGTGTCCGGCGAACCGCCTCCTTTCTAAGGGGGCGGTCCGTGCGGCGTCACAGCGACGTCACTGAGCGACCGCCCAATAGCAGCGGAGGGGCGGAGATGAGTGGCCGGAACATCCCGCCCACCTCCTTCCTTCCTCATAGCGGCTGGGAGGCAGGTAAGGAGAGGTTCCTCGTTTCTGCGGTGTCACACGGAGCGATGTGTGCTACCGCAGGAGCGACGAACTACATCGTTACTGCTGCAGTAACGATAATCGAGAATGGAGACCCATGTCACCGATGAGCGATTTTGCACGTTTTTGCAACGATGCAAAATCGCTCATCGGTATCACACGCAGCAACATCGCTAATGCGGCCGGATGTGCGTCACAAATTCCGTGACCCCAACGACTCCGCATTAGCGATGTCGCAGCGTGTAAAGCCCCCTTTAGTGGGAGTGGTGTACAGGGTCTTAGCAGTAAAGAGTATTCCATATTTCTGCCAGATACCCACAGAGATATTGAAATCTGAAAAAAGAGACTTCTGCTCATTGAAGGTAAGAACTGCTCACATAGCGTTCAACTCCACAGCAAACGAGTGCTCTAGCACTGGCATCTCAGCAGGGATATTCCCCTACTACACATGTGTGTCTAGGTCACTGTGACAGTTTACAGGACATAACTCAGGGCACCTAGACAGAAGGCAGAGGGACTACTTTCTATTTCTGGTGTAGAGCTTAGTACAATATATATATATTTATACTATTACATGGGACACATGTACCTTGTATTACCATTATTCGCTGTATATGAACCCCTTTTCTCCGGGCATTATTTGTCTATAGCATTTTTCACGAACCTGAGGCAACTGAGAACCCTTCAGTGAAGGAATTCCACTAACCCTCACAATACCTACCAGGGGCCTCCCTGCAGTAACTCAGGTAGTTGTACCCATTCTCTTTCCGCATTCTATGTGTTCTTCTTCTTTCTTCTTTTTTTTCTTTTTTCTTCTTTTTATTTCTATCATGTAGTTCAGGGGTTTATAGATATATGTCCTGCATCTCATATTTCCTTTAGTGGTGCTTCTTACCCATTCTCATATCATTTACCCTAGTATTTCATGATCCTGAGGCGACTGAGAACCCTTTAATAAAGGAATCCTTTTTCACCTGAATTGTCAAGTGATACTTACCAGTGACTATCACGTAATGTTACAGGTAGTTCCATTTTCTTCCTCTTCTTTCTCTCCTTTCTTCTTTGTCACACGGTCCATTGTGTTATAGCCCACGTGTCATGATAACACTTGTACCATCTTTTCATTTAGATTCCACCTACAATTATTTACCGATTCCAGTTCTGGAATAGGCTTTCATCATCTACTCACTAGAATTCTCAAGTTCATAAGGTACTGAGACATATACATGTTCACACCATTATAAAGAACAAAGTATAAACATTGAGGTTTTTCTCACACCCATGTTCCTGTGTTCTTTGATATGATATGTGTTCATTTCCTTCACTATATAGGATTGCAAGTTTTCCATTTGTACCTTAATGGCAATGACGCTATACAATTGAACACATATCATCCTGTTATCCATATAGGTGTGTATTTACCTGCTTGACTATTTTTGGTTGTTTGATCCAGAATGTTTCTCCAGATAGGTCATGTGGAAATTTTCTTTCCTCAGTACAAATGTTTTCACTATGGCTTTGGAAAATTTTTTTGTATGTGCATCATGGTCATTTGACCCATTGTACTCTCAAGTAGCAATATATTGTACTGTTATGTTGTACTATGTACTAATTACGTGTTTATATGGTTTTGTAACCCTTTATGATCTTAGATAACTTTATCCTTGATAAAGACCTAAAAACAAGCTCGAAACGTTGGATGAATTATCCTTTTGCACAAATAAAGAATTTTCAGCATTCTAAGAGTTCTTTTCTTACGTTATTGATCACTATAGTGTGCCAGAGCTATTTCTATTGAATTGACTCTTATTTTTTCTGAGCACCTGCTATATACACAGTGAGCCAGACATATTCAATTTTCATTCAGAAGGCAGAGGGAAGCCTTAGCAGCTGAGCCTATATCTTGGCTTGTGAGCATTAGAACAGGCCGGCGATTACAGGGTAACATGAAAAATGTCCAGCTTGCATTATGACTAGAACATGACAATATCCTTTTAAGTACTAACCTATGATGCGTTCCTAAGCAGTTGATGTTATATGTTCTACATTTCATTTTCTGCATACTTTCCAAGTAGTAGAATTTGCTTTGATATAGGCAACTGGATTTTCACAATGAAAAGGCAAAGGATAACGCCCGAAAAAGACGCCATACATTATGTCAGTGCCATCACTGACAAACCTGGATTGACCATGAAATACATCAATCCCCTTAAAGGTGAGTTAAAACAAGTTTTAACTAAATTGCCTTAATATTGTCATGCATTAGAATGACTGTCTTAGGTAATGATAAATATTTTCTACAGGAAGAGGAGTGTTTGCTGAAACTGAAATCGAAAAAGGGAGTTTTGTTGCAGAATATCGAGGTGAGCTCACGTATGCACTTACGATGGTAGACAACTACTCGAGATTTATGGTTGTGGTACAAGTCAAAGATCTAATGGCCCATACTGCAGCGAAGGTCTTCCAAGCACACTTATGCAGACCTCATGGCTACTCAGAGAGAGTCCTCACAGATCAAGGCACTGCCTTTGAAGCGGAAATCTTCAAGGACTTCTGCAGCTTTTACCGATGCAGGAAGATGCGTACTACACCCTACCATGCTCAAACCAATGGTTATCAACCTGCTCAGGACTTTACCCCATATTCCAGATGTGGCCTTACAAGTGATTTATAGAGGGGTAACAATACGTTGGGATCATCGGATCTAATCTCCCTTTTTATACACCCTAAAATCTTGTTTGCGTTAGAATAAACAATAACATCATAAAGGTATAGCAGTACCGTTTCAAAGTTTCGGTGTCCCAAGCAGCATTCCATCAGCCTCTGGAAGGTTCCTGGCAAATTGCACAGCTCGAAGGGCATGCTTTTGAACTCGCAGAGACCCATCGGGGTGGCAAAGGCGGTCTTCTCCCGGTCTGCCTCAGCAACGGACACTTGCCAATAGTGACTAGTGAGATCAAGGGTAGAAAAATAATTTGCAGTTGTCAATGCAGCTAGCTATTCCTCAATACAGGGGAGTGGTGCTGTCCTTCTTCTTTAACAGGACCAACGGAGCTGCCCAGAGGCTACAACTGTCACGGATAACCCCAGCCTCCTTCATGTTGCTCAACATGTCCTTGGTACACTGGTAATGTGCAGGTAGATTTGGCTTATATCTCTCTTTGATGGGTGGGTGTGCACTTGTGGGGATGTAGTGTTTGACCCCTTTTATTTTTCAAAAGTCTAGCGGATGTTTGCTGAAGACTTGCTCGTATTCTTGCACTAGCCTGTAGACCCCCTTCTTGTGATGTGAAGGTGTGGAGTCAGTGCCTACGTGTAATTCCTTACACCACTCCTCTGGCTGACTTGGTGAGCTGTCACTGAATGGGTGGGCTGAAGCAATGGTGGATGCTGCTGTTTGGATAGCATGTGTATCTACTGAGAACAGCTTATCAATGGTGGCAAATCGGAGCAGCTTAATCTTTTGCTCTCCGCAGTTCAACACTCTCATGGGCACTCTTCCCTTCCATATTAATGAATAAAACTATGATGTAAATAGCATATAGATACCCCACAAATGCAGATAAAAGTAGGTTATGGGAAAAGGGGGAAGAGAGAAACAGGAAAATAGTGGAATAAAGTATACCTTCCAGGTGGGAGAGGAAATGGCAGCACAGCCAGTGGAGGTGAAGCAAGGGGAGCCTGCAACTAAAGAGTTGAGAGCGTTATCACATGGTGACTGAGCCTGATTGTAACGGGAGCATAGAGGTGCCGATCCTGTCTTACCTGCGTTGGTGTAGAAGTGGGTGTCCTGTGGTGGAGTCAGCTATGTGCAGTGGTGGCCGTGGGTTCTTTTATGTGCGACCGTAGTAATAGCTGTGCCCACTTCCTGTATGGGAGTGGAATGCAGTGAGGCTAATGGAACGCACGCCTGCGCATTTGTGTTTAACGTCGCGCATGTGCAGAACGGAGAAAAGGCTGCGCTCACTTCCTAATGAAAGGGAGTGAGACGCAGCTGGGAAGGGAAAAGATTAGGGTTTGGGGATGATGAAAGGGCTTTCTACGGGCAAGGATGGCAAAGGGTGGCAGTGACGGAAAGTCAGGCAGATGGTCCTGTCCTGTCCTGTCCGTCCGTCTTTTTGTATCATGAATTGGAAAGACTGCAAGGGGGAGGGGAGGTGCTTGTGCCCAAAAGGAGGAGTTATTCAGATTCATTGCAGTGGGCGGCGGCTGCAAAAAGCACCATTCTCCTTGTTTTTGCTCTGCAAATTCTACTACTTGGAAAGTATGCAGAAAATGAAATGTAGAACATATAACATCAACTGCTTAGGAACGCATCATAGGTTAGTACTTAAAAGGATATTGTCATGTTCTAGTCATAATGCAAGCTGGACATTTTTCATGTTACCCTGTAATCGCCGGCCTGTTCTAATGCTCACAAGCCAAGATATAGGCTCAGCTGCTAAGGCTTCCCTCTGCCTTCTGAATGAAAATTGAATATGTCTGGCTCACTGTGTATATAGCAGGTGGTCAGAAAAAATAAGAGTCAATTCAATAGAAATAGCTCTGGCACACTATAGTGATCAATAACGTAAGAAAAGAACTCTTAGAATGCTGAAAATTCTTTATTTGTGCAAAAGGATAATTCATCCAACGTTTCGAGCTTGTTTTTAGGTCTTTATCAAGGATAAAGTTATCTAAGATCATAAAGGGTTACAAAACCATATAAACACGTAATTAGTACATAGTACAACATAACAGTACAATATATTGCTACTTGAGAGTACAATGGGTCAAATGACCATGATGCACATACAAAAAAATTTTCCAAAGCCATAGTGAAAACATTTGTACTGAGGAAAGAAAATTTCCACATGACCTATCTGGAGAAACATTCTGGATCAAACAGCCAAAAATAGTCAAGCAGGTAAATACACACCTATATGGATAACAGGATGATATGTGTTCAATTGTATAGCGTCATTGCCATTAAGGTACAAATGGAAAACTTGCAATCCTATATAGTGAAGGAAATGAACACATATCATATCAAAGAACACAGGAACATGGGTGTGAGAAAAACCTCAATGTTTATACTTTGTTCTTTATAATGGTGTGAACATGTATATGTCTCAGTACCTTATGAACTTGAGAATTCTAGTGAGTAGATGATGAAAGCCTATTCCAGAACTGGAATCGGTAAATAATTGTAGGTGGAATCTAAATGAAAAGATGGTACAAGTGTTATCATGACACGTGGGCTATAACACAATGGACCGTGTGACAAAGAAGAAAGGAGAGAAAGAAGAGGAAGAAAATGGAACTACCTGTAACATTACGTGATAGTCACTGGTAAGTATCACTTGACAATTCAGGTGAAAAAGGATTCCTTTATTAAAGGGTTCTCAGTCGCCTCAGGATCATGAAATACTAGGGTAAATGATATGAGAATGGGTAAGAAGCACCACTAAAGGAAATATGAGATGCAGGACATATATCTATAAACCCCTGAACTACATGATAGAAATAAAAAGAAGAAAAAAGAAAAAAAAGAAGAAAGAAGAAGAACACATAGAATGCGGAAAGAGAATGGGTACAACTACCTGAGTTACTGCAGGGAGGCCCCTGGTAGGTATTGTGAGGGTTAGTGGAATTCCTTCACTGAAGGGTTCTCAGTTGCCTCAGGTTCGTGAAAAATGCTATAGACAAATAATGCCCGGAGAAAAGGGGTTCATATACAGCGAATAATGGTAATACAAGGTACATGTGTCCCATGTAATAGTATAAATATATATATATTGTACTAAGCGCTACACCAGAAATAGAAAGTAGTCCCTCTGCCTTCTGTCTAGGTGCCCTGAGTTATGTCCTGTAAACTGTCACAGTGACCTAGACACACATGTGTAGTAGGGGAATATCCCTGCTGAGATGCCAGTGCTAGAGCACTCGTTTGCTGTGGAGCTGAACGCTATGTGAGTAGTTCTTACCTTCAATGAGCAGAAGTCTCTTTTTTCAGATTTCAATATCTCTGTGGGTATCTGGCAGAAATATGGAATACTCTTTACTGCTAAGACCCTGTACACCACTCCCACTAAAGGGGGCTTTACACGCTGCGACATCGCTAATGCGGAGTCGTTGGGGTCACGGAATTTGTGACGCACATCCGGCCGCATTAGCGATGTTGCTGCGTGTGATACCGATGAGCGATTTTGCATCGTTGCAAAAACGTGCAAAATCGCTCATCGGTGACATGGGTCTCCATTCTCGATTATCGTTACTGCAGCAGTAACGATGTAGTTCGTCGCTCCTGCGGTAGCACACATCGCTCCGTGTGACACCGCAGAAACGAGGAACCTCTCCTTACCTGCCTCCCAGCCGCTATGAGGAAGGAAGGAGGTGGGCGGGATGTTCCGGCCACTCATCTCCGCCCCTCCGCTGCTATTGGGCGGTCGCTCAGTGACGTCGCTGTGACGCCGCACGGACCGCCCCCTTAGAAAGGAGGCGGTTCGCCGGACACAGCGACGTCGCCGGGCAGGTAAGTATGTGTGACGGGTCTGGTCGGTGTTGTGCGGCATGGGCAGCGATTTGCCCGTGTCGCGCAACAGATGGGGGCGGGTACCCACACTAGCGATATCGGGACCGATATCGCAGTGTGTAAAGTAGCCTTTAGTCACATGACCAAGACTGTATCTGTGTCCCTACAACACACTTGAGACAAATGTGTGTGTGAGCCTGCATTGTGGGGTATATATAATATATTATAGAGCTGGGAAGGATCATTCTAAGCAGTGAGCTGTTCCAGTATTTGTAGGAAAATACCCAGTAGAAGCATCAAACACAGCACCAATACCTCCCATCAGTATTCCACCACAGTGCCATGTAACCCATGCCCTACACTCCCATCTACACCAATACTATACAGGCACAAACTAGTATATCTGACTAAAAGCCCCCAAAATATGAAGAACGGCCTATAGTTGAGTGTGGATATAAAATCTATGTGAGCAGAGCTAGAATAGAAATCACTGATCGCATTGAAGTCATTCTGACCATAAATCACCATGATATCAAGGTGAGGAGTTGTGTGTTACTGCTGGGAGGAAAGGGTTAACAGTGGAATATTAAGGTGCATTTCTGTGTGCAGTGTTACTAGTCAATGTAACAATTCAGTATGAGCTGCTCTTGGTGCCGGGGGAGGGAGATGCTCTCCTGAGCAAGATAGATGGGGAATGAACATGATATCTATATAGTGTAAGGCAGGGGGTCTCAAACCAGGTGATCATGTCTGATCAACTGGTTACATTATGTCTGATTACCTTGTCTAACAGTTTTTTCTCCCCTTTCTTTACCTTCCAGGTTCCCATAGTCACGTGAAATATCCCTGTTGCACTTGATTACGGCTCACTATTCACTATAGGATGTCTTATATCTAACATCACACTCTCACCCATCAGCACTCTATAGGTTTGTATAAGGTATGCGCTTACACATCCGGTCCTCCATAGGTATTTCCACTTATGTAACACTATCCCTATGATCACTCATAACTCATACCCTTGTAGTCAATTACAGCCTCCTCTCTCCCCCCTCCCCTTCTCCCTTTCCATCTATAATTTTGCCAGTACAATATTAGTTTACATTAGGCACACACTCACATATTCCTTTCCTTAGTGATTTATTGTAATTCACATTCACATACAATTCTCTATGCCTGCCCCATTACTACATTCATACCTACTTGACCCTATCCTGATACCCCTTGTCTCACCTTGTTGGTCCCTACACCTGTTATCATGTCCTTTCCTGTGTCTGTCTTGTCACACAACACATTTTAGCATATAACTTGTGCTCCTTATTACCTGTCCTGCCTATTAGAATTATGTCCATTATGTCCATGCATGGCCCAATGAATCAAGTCTGTACCTCATATTCATGGTTTAAGCCTTTGGGTTCCAATGTGCCCAGAGTATATATCCAGAAAGATTCCCTTTCTTTGAGCTTCCTAATTCTATTGCCTCCTCTGCGTATGGCTTGGACATGTTCGATGACTTGGAATCTTAATTGGATCACTGTGTGATTATGCGTCACAAAATGGTGTGGGACTGGTAATAGAATCTGCTTACAATGTATTGTTGACTTGTGTTTAGCTCAAAGAAAGAGAATCTTTCTGGATATGTACTCTGGGCATATTAGAACCCAAGGGCTTAAACCGTGAATATGAAGTAAAGACTTGATTCATTGGGCCGTGCACCATGTCACCAAGTGTCCAATTGCATTGTCCAATGGCTCACAATGGTTATGCGTTTTCATTGGATGGATAATCGAAGCCATGTTTTTTTCCTTTCTGTTGGGTTTGTTGTGTGAGTAGCCTATAGGATTAAGTTGGTTACCGCAGGCAGTGGATTTAACTTCCTGTCTTTGGTCCAGTGGTAGATGGATTGTCTGGTCTATGAGCTGTTATTGGTTTGAATGCAGGTGAATGCCCATGGGCTGCTTATGACTGTGTAAAATAGTATTGATTCATGATGGATTTCAGACTACATGTAGATATCTTCAGTCTTTCTATCCACATCATTTAAATGAACATTATCCATGCAGCTTGATGCCTTGTGGACTCGGTCTAGGGACTTTGGCTTCAACTAGAGGATCACTTGGCTACATGGCTTCAATCTAGGGGCTCCAATTCCGATTGGAGATCATAACCGCAATCTAGGGATTTCGACTCCGGCTGCCAGGATTATGCCATATCATCATACCAGAGACTACTTAAGGAAGAAACCCAGGTTGGACAATTTTGTCACCTGGCTACAGACTTTGCAGACCTCAGCCAGCTTCCTAAATCTGGCGCTATTCTATTGTCGGTGGGTGCCCGACAAATTACACAGCTATGTAAAATTTTGGTTTATGAAACTTCAAATCCAGTGACTGATTATTATGTTTTCTAATGTCCTGATTTAAAAAAAAAATAAATATTTTTTTTTAACCATCAAATATTGATTTTGTACAATCCATGTGTGAAGTTACATACAAGTGACATGAACAAGAAAAATACTTATTGTAACCAAAAATATTCACAATTTTATATATAAAATACATTTATTTATTGTACAGTCATTCTGCAACTTTATTAGAAATTTATTCTTGCACTTTTTCCTTTTCTCTAAATCCCCCTTTTCTCTTATAGAAGGCCTGTGGATCTTCTCTGTGAAGCATCCGGCAATCATGTTCACGTTTCATTTACTTTGGTATCGTCGTTCCATCTCCTTGATATTCCGATGAAAACCTTCTTGTTCTTCCCACCAGCACCAAGGTTTTCAGACAAGTAGTCCAAATAGGAATGTAAAAAATGTAACTTCAAATTCATTAGACAACCCAAGGCTTTGAAACGTTTCAGCATGTTCTCCACGATGGACTTAAATTTTGATTCTTTGTTGTTACCTAGAAACGTATTTATTGCTTCTTTCAAAGAGTCCCAAGCCCTTTTTTCAACAGTTTTCATTATTGTTTAAAACACGTCATCCTTCATTCATGGGTTTCTGAATATCCGAACCCACAAAAATGCTTTTGTGCTGCCCCTGTGCCAGCAGCCGCCGTTGGTCGGATCCAGACCTTCTAAGAGAGTGGCTCGACCCGGGGGTCTCGCGGACATGTCGAATAAAAGGAGGAATGTAGATGTATGGGCTAGGCCGTATTAAGTTTGTGACGCCACCAACGGTGTGTGGTGAGGTGGGACACCACCGCTGCCGTTATGGGATACCCGGGAGAGATGTAGTGGCAGCTGGATGTTAACCCCTCCGTGTGTAGGGATGATTGCCCCGGGGCCCAGTGTCTTTGTGCAGGGTATGGAGATGGCAAGGGCCGGCGCGCCTGAGCAAGCAGGGGGATGTTTGGTTACTCACAGTAAATGAATCACACGAGTCTTTCGGTAAACCAAAGGTGCTGGTGGCCTGCCGCCCCGGCCGGTTGCATTCAGGTCCCCCACCCAGGCTGGTGGTCGCTGTCCTTTACTCTGCACTTGTTTTTGTGTATGGTGGACTGCCTGGTCTGGAACTCAGGAGTCCGCTCCCGGCTGGATATGGCCTAAGGAGCCGTGCCCGCAGGCGCTGGCCCGTGGGATCTAAGGGCCCTGGCGGTGGCCTTATCCCTATCAGTGGGCTGTTGTCTTCTTTGAGGGACTTTAGGTGGGATAGGACCTATAATCCTGCCCTCAATCATTTAATTAGCTAGGCCGCTGGTTTCGGTCCTGGCTTCAGGGTCCTAGGTGACTAGGGTTTCAGGTCGGCTGTGTGTTTCCTATATATATAATTAAATAAGTAGAAATCCACTAAAAGTTTTGTTTGGTTATCTTGCAATCCCGAGATAATCGTCTCCATGCTCCAAATCCATTTTAAAGCCATTTTTAAGGCATTTCGCGCATACATGAAATGAACACATTTTTCTCCAAAACTATAACAGATGCAAGCTTGTCCTGTTTGGTGGAGATGATATTTAATAAAATAAGTAGAAATCCACTTTTTGTTTGGTTATCTTGCAATCCCGAGATAATCGTCTCCATGCTCCAAATTTTAAAGCCATTTTTATGGCATTTCGCGCATACATGAAATGAACACATTTTTCTCCAAAACTATAACAGATGCAAGCTTGTCCTGTTTGGTGGAGATGATATTTAATAAAATAAGTAGAAATCCACTAAAAGTTTTGTTTGGTTATCTTGCAATCCCGAGATAATCGTCTCCATGCTCCAAATCCATTTTAAAGCCATTTTTAAGGCATTTCGCGCATACATGAAATGAACACATTTTTCTCCAAAACTATAACAGATGCAAGCTTGTCCTGTTTGGTGGAGATGATATTTAATAAAATAAGTAGAAATCCACTAAAAGTTTTGTTTGGTTATCTTGCAATCCCGAGATAATCGTCTCCATGCTCCAAATCCATTTTAAAGCCATTTTTAAGGCATTTCGCGCATACATGAAATGAACACATTTTTCTCCAAAACGATAACAGATGCAAGCTTGTCCTGTTTGGTGGAGATGATATTTAATAAAATAAGTAGAAATCCACTAAAAGTTTTGTTTGGTTATCTTGCAATCCCGAGATAATCGTCTCCATGCTCCAAATCCATTTTAAAGCCATTTTAAGGCATTTCGCGCATACATGAAATGAACACATTTTTCTCCAAAACTATAACAGATGCAAGCTTGTCCTGTTTGGTGGAGATGATATTTATTAAAATAAGTAGAAATCCACTAAAAGTTTTGTTTGGTTATCTTGCAATCCCGAGATAATCGTCTCCATGCTCCAAATCCATTTTAAAGCCATTTTTAAGGCATTTCGCGCATACATGAAATGAACACATTTTTCTCCAAAACTATAACAGATGCAAGCTTGTCCTGTTTGGTGGAGATGATATTTAATAAAATAAGTAGAAATCCACTAAAAGTTTTGTTTGGTTATCTTGCAATCCCGAGATAATCGTCTCCATGCTCCAAATCCATTTTAAAGCCATTTTTAAGGCATTTCGCGCATACATGAAATGAACACATTTTTCTCCAAAACTATAACAGATGCAAGCTTGTCCTGTTTGGTGGAGATGATATTTAATAAAATAAGTAGAAATCCACTAAAAGTTTTGTTTGGTTATCTTGCAATCCCGAGATAATCGTCTCCATGCTCCAAATCTATTTTAAAGCCATTTTTAAGGCATTTCGCGCATACATGAAATGAACACATTTTTCTCCAAAACTATAACAGATGCAAGCTTGTCCTGTTTGGTGGAGATGATATTTAATAAAATAAGTAGAAATCCACTAAAAGTTTTGTTTGGTTATCTTGCAATCCCGAGATAATCGTCTCCATGCTCCAAATCCATTTTAAAGCCATTTTTAAGGCATTTCGCGCATACATGAAATGAACACATTTTTCTCCAAAACTATAACAGATGCAAGCTTGTCCTGTTTGGTGGAGATGACATTTAATAAAATAAGTAGAAATCCACTAAAAGTTTTGTTTGGTTATCTTGCAATCCCGAGATAATCGTCTCCATGCTCCAAATCCATTTTAAAGCCATTTTTAAGGCATTTCGCGCATACATGAAATGAACACATTTTTCTCCAAAACTATAACAGATGCAAGCTTGTCCTGTTTGGTGGAGATGATATTTAATAAAATAAGTAGAAATCCACTAAAAGTTTTGTTTGGTTATCTTGCAATCCCGAGATAATCGTCTCCATGCTCCAAATCCATTTTAAAGCCATTTTTAAGGCATTTCGCGCATACATGAAATGAACACATTTTTCTCCAAAACTATAACAGATGCAAGCTTGTCCTGTTTGGTGGAGATGATACTTAATAAAATAAGTAGAAATCCACTAAAAGTTTTGTTTGGTTATCTTGCAATCCCGAGATAATCGTCTCCATGCTCCAAATCTATTTTAAAGCCATTTTTAAGGCATTTCGCGCATACATGAAATGAACACATTTTTCTCCAAAACTATAACAGATGCAAGCTTGTCCTGTTTGGTGGAGATGATATTTAATAAAATAAGTAGAAATCCACTAAAAGTTTTGTTTGGTTATCTTGCAATCCCGAGATAATCGTCTCCATGCTCCAAATCCATTTTAAAGCCATTTTTAAGGCATTTCGCGCATACATGAAATGAACACATTTTTCTCCAAAACTATAACAGATGCAAGCTTGTCCTGTTTGGTGGAGATGATATTTAATAAAATAAGTAGAAATCCACTAAAAGTTTTGTTTGGTTATCTTGCAATCACGAGATAATCGTCTCCATGCTCCAAATCCATTTTAAAGCCATTTTTAAGGCATTTCGCGCATACATGAAATGAACACATTTTTCTCCAAAACTATAACAGATGCAAGCTTGTCCTGTTTGGTGGAGATGATATTTAATAAAATAAGTAGAAATCCACTAAAAGTTTTGTTTGGTTATCTTGCAATCCCGAGATAATCGTCTCCATGCTCCAAATCCATTTTAAAGCCATTTTTAAGGCATTTCGCGCATACATGAAATGAACACATTTTTCTCCAAAACTATAACAGATGCAAGCTTGTCCTGTTTGGTGGAGATGATATTTAATAAAATAAGTAGAAATCCACTAAAAGTTTTGTTTGGTTATCTTGCAATCCCGAGATAATCGTCTCCATGCTCCAAATCCATTTTAAAGCCAGTTTTAAGGCATTTCGCGCATACATGAAATGAACACATTTTTCTCCAAAACTATAACAGATGCAAGCTTGTCCTGTTTGGTGGAGATGATATTTAATAAAATAAGTAGATATCCACTAAAAGTTTTGTTTGGTTATCTTGCAATCCCGAGATAATCGTCTCCATGCTCCAAATCCATTTTAAAGCCATTTTTAAGGCATTTCGCGCATACATGAAATGAACACATTTTTCTCCAAAACTATAACAGATGCAAGCTTGTCCTGTTTGGTGGAGATGATATTTAATAAAATAAGTAGAAATCCACTAAAAGTTTTGTTTGGTTATCTTGCAATCCCGAGATAATCGTCTCCATGCTCCAAATCCATTTTAAAGCCATTTTTAAGGCATTTCGCGCATACATGAAATGAACACATTTTTCTCCAAAACTATAACAGATGCAAGCTTGTCCTGTTTGGTGGAGATGATATTTAATAAAATAAGTAGAAATCCACTAAAAGTTTTGTTTGGTTATCTTGCAATCCCGAGATAATCGTCTCCATGCTCCAAATCCATTTTAAAGCCATTTTTAAGGCATTTCGCGCATACATGAAATGAACACATTTTTCTCCAAAACTATAACAGATGCAAGCTTGTCCTGTTTGGTGGAGATGATATTTAATAAAATAAGTAGAAATCCACTAAAAGTTTTGTTTGGTTATCTTGCAATCCCGAGATAATCGTCTCCATGCTCCAAATCCATTTTAAAGCCATTTTTAAGGCATTTCGCGCATACATGAAATGAACACATTTTTCTCCAAAACTATAACAGATGCAAGCTTGTCCTGTTTGGTGGAGATGATATTTAATAAAATAAGTAGAAATCCACTAAAAGTTTTGTTTGGTTATCTTGCAATCCCGAGATAATCGTCTCCATGCTCCAAATCCATTTTAAAGCCATTTTTAAGGCATTTCGCGCATACATGAAATGAACACATTTTTCTCCAAAACTATAACAGATGCAAGCTTGTCCTGTTTGGTGGAGATGATATTTAATAAAATAAGTAGAAATCCACTAAAAGTTTTGTTTGGTTATCTTGCAATCCCGAGATAATCGTCTCCATGCTCCAAATCCATTTTAAAGCCATTTTTAAGGCATTTCGCGCATACATGAAATGAACACATTTTTCTCCAAAACTATAACAGATGCAAGCTTGTCCTGTTTGGTTGAGATGATATTTAATAAAATAAGTAGAAATCCACTAAAAGTTTTGTTTGGTTATCTTGCAATCCCGAGATAATCGTCTCCATGCTCCAAATCCATTTTAAAGCCATTTTTAAGGCATTTCGCGCATACATGAAATGAACACATTTTTCTCCAAAACTATAACAGATGCAAGCTTGTCCTGTTTGGTGGAGATGATATTTAATAAAATAAGTAGAAATCCACTAAAAGTTTTGTTTGGTTATCTTGCAATCCCGAGATAATCGTCTCCATGCTCCAAATCCATTTTAAAGCCATTTTTAAGGCATTTCGCGCATACATGAAATGAACACATTTTTCTCCAAAACTATAACAGATGCAAGCTTGTCCTGTTTGGTGGAGATGATATTTAATAAAATAAGTAGAAATCCACTAAAAGTTTTGTTTGGTTATCTTGCAATCCCGAGATAATCGTCTCCATGCTCCAAATCCATTTTAAAGCCATTTTTAAGGCATTTCGCGCATACATGAAATGAACACATTTTTCTCCAAAACTATAACAGATGCAAGCTTGTCCTGTTTGGTGGAGATGATATTTAATAAAATAAGTAGAAATCCACTAAAAGTTTTGTTTGGTTATCTTGCAATCCCGAGATAATCGTCTCCATGCTCCAAATCCATTTTAAAGCCATTTTTAAGGCATTTCGCGCATACATGAAATGAACACATTTTTCTCCAAAACTATAACAGATGCAAGCTTGTCCTGTTTGGTGGAGATGATATTTAATAAAATAAGTAGAAATCCACTAAAAGTTTTGTTTGGTTATCTTGCAATCCCGAGATAATCGTCTCCATGCTCCAAATCCATTTTAAAGCCATTTTTAAGGCATTTCGCGCATACATGAAATGAACACATTTTTCTCCAAAACTATAACAGATGCAAGCTTGTCCTGTTTGGTGGAGATGATATTTAATAAAATAAGTAGAAATCCACTAAAAGTTTTGTTTGGTTATCTTGCAATCCCGAGATAATCGTCTCCATGCTCCAAATCCATTTTAAAGCCATTTTTAAGGCATTTCGCGCATACATGAAATGAACACATTTTTCTCCAAAACTATAACAGATGCAAGCTTGTCCTGTTTGGTGGAGATGATATTTAATAAAATAAGTAGAAATCCACTAAAAGTTTTGTTTGGTTATCTTGCAATCCCGAGATAATCGTCTCCATGCTCCAAATCCATTTTAAAGCCATTTTTAAGGCATTTCGCGCATACATGAAATGAACACATTTTTCTCCAAAACTATAACAGATGCAAGCTTGTCCTGTTTGGTGGAGATGATATTTAATAAAATAAGTAGAAATCCACTAAAAGTTTTGTTTGGTTATCTTGCAATCCCGAGATAATCGTCTCCATGCTCCAAATCCATTTTAAAGCCATTTTTAAGGCATTTCGCGCATACATGAAATGAACACATTTTTCTCCAAAACTATAACAGATGCAAGCTTGTCCTGTTTGGTGGAGATGATATTTAATAAAATAAGTAGAAATCCACTAAAAGTTTTGTTTGGTTATCTTGCAATCCCGAGATAATCGTCTCCATGCTCCAAATCCATTTTAAAGCCATTTTTAAGGCATTTCGCGCATACATGAAATGAACACATTTTTCTCCAAAACTATAACAGATGCAAGCTTGTCCTGTTTGGTGGAGATGATATTTAATAAAATAAGTAGAAATCCACTAAAAGTTTTGTTTGGTTATCTTGCAATCCCGAGATAATCGTCTCCATGCTCCAAATCCATTTTAAAGCCATTTTTAAGGCATTTCGCGCATACATGAAATGAACACATTTTTCTCCAAAACTATAACAGATGCAAGCTTGTCCTGTTTGGTGGAGATGATATTTAATAAAATAAGTAGAAATCCACTAAAAGTTTTGTTTGGTTATCTTGCAATCCCGAGATAATCGTCTCCATGCTCCAAATCCATTTTAAAGCCATTTTTAAGGCATTTCGCGCATACATGAAATGAACACATTTTTCTCCAAAACTATAACAGATGCAAGCTTGTCCTGTTTGGTGGAGATGATATTTAATAAAATAAGTAGAAATCCACTAAAAGTTTTGTTTGGTTATCTTGCAATCCCGAGATAATCGTCTCCATGCTCCAAATCCATTTTAAAGCCATTTTTAAGGCATTTCGCGCATACATGAAATGAACACATTTTTCTCCAAAACTATAACAGATGCAAGCTTGTCCTGTTTGGTGGAGATGATATTTAATAAAATAAGTAGAAATCCACTAAAAGTTTTGTTTGGTTATCTTGCAATCCCGAGATAATCGTCTCCATGCTCCAAATCCATTTTAAAGCCATTTTTAAGGCATTTCGCGCATACATGAAATGAACACATTTTTCTCCAAAACTATAACAGATGCAAGCTTGTCCTGTTTGGTGGAGATGATATTTAATAAAATAAGTAGAAATCCACTAAAAGTTTTGTTTGGTTATCTTGCAATCCCGAGATAATCGTCTCCATGCTCCAAATCCATTTTAAAGCCATTTTTAAGGCATTTCGCGCATACATGAAATGAACACATTTTTCTCCAAAACTATAACAGATGCAAGCTTGTCCTGTTTGGTGGAGATGATATTTAATAAAATAAGTAGAAATCCACTAAAAGTTTTGTTTGGTTATCTTGCAATCCCGAGATAATCGTCTCCATGCTCCAAATCCATTTTAAAGCCATTTTTAAGGCATTTCGCGCATACATGAAATGAACACATTTTTCTCCAAAACTATAACAGATGCAAGCTTGTCCTGTTTGGTGGAGATGATATTTAATAAAATAAGTAGAAATCCACTAAAAGTTTTGTTTGGTTATCTTGCAATCCCGAGATAATCGTCTCCATGCTCCAAATCCATTTTAAAGCCATTTTTAAGGCATTTCGCGCATACATGAAATGAACACATTTTTCTCCAAAACTATAACAGATGCAAGCTTGTCCTGTTTGGTGGAGATGATATTTAATAAAATAAGTAGAAATCCACTAAAAGTTTTGTTTGGTTATCTTGCAATCCCGAGATAATCGTCTCCATGCTCCAAATCCATTTTAAAGCCATTTTTAAGGCATTTCGTGCATACATGAAATGAACACATTTTTCTCCAAAACTATAACAGATGCAAGCTTGTCCTGTTTGGTGGAGATGATATTTAATAAAATAAGTAGAAATCCACTAAAAGTTTTGTTTGGTTATCTTGCAATCCCGAGATAATCGTCTCCATGCTCCAAATCCATTTTAAAGCCATTTTTAAGGCATTTCGCGCATACATGAAATGAACACATTTTTCTCCAAAACTATAACAGATGCAAGCTTGTCCTGTTTGGTGGAGATGATATTTAATAAAATAAGTAGAAATCCACTAAAAGTTTTGTTTGGTTATCTTGCAATCACGAGATAATCGTCTCCATGCTCCAAATCCATTTTAAAGCCATTTTTAAGGCATTTCGCGCATACATGAAATGAACACATTTTTCTCCAAAACTATAACAGATGCAAGCTTGTCCTGTTTGGTGGAGATGATATTTAATAAAATAAGTAGAAATCCACTAAAAGTTTTGTTTGGTTATCTTGCAATCCCGAGATAATCGTCTCCATGCTCCAAATCCATTTTAAAGCCATTTTTAAGGCATTTCGCGCATACATGAAATGAACACATTTTTCTCCAAAACTATAACAGATGCAAGCTTGTCCTGTTTGGTGGAGATGATATTTAATAAAATAAGTAGAAATCCACTAAAAGTTTTGTTTGGTTATCTTGCAATCCCGAGATAATCGTCTCCATGCTCCAAATCCATTTTAAAGCCATTTTTAAGGCATTTCGCGCATACATGAAATGAACACATTTTTCTCCAAAACTATAACAGATGCAAGCTTGTCCTGTTTGGTGGAGATGATATTTAATAAAATAAGTAGAAATCCACTAAAAGTTTTGTTTGGTTATCTTGCAATCCCGAGATAATCGTCTCCATGCTCCAAATCCATTTTAAAGCCATTTTTAAGGCATTTCGCGCATACATGAAATGAACACATTTTTCTCCAAAACTATAACAGATGCAAGCTTGTCCTGTTTGGTGGAGATGATATTTAATAAAATAAGTAGAAATCCACTAAAAGTTTTGTTTGGTTATCTTGCAATCCCGAGATAATCGTCTCCATGCTCCAAATCCATTTTAAAGCCATTTTTAAGGCATTTCGCGCATACATGAAATGAACACATTTTTCTCCAAAACTATAACAGATGCAAGCTTGTCCTGTTTGGTGGAGATGATATTTAATAAAATAAGTAGAAATCCACTAAAAGTTTTGTTTGGTTATCTTGCAATCCCGAGATAATCGTCTCCATGCTCCAAATCCATTTTAAAGCCATTTTTAAGGCATTTCGCGCATACATGAAATGAACACATTTTTCTCCAAAACTATAACAGATGCAAGCTTGTCCTGTTTGGTGGAGATGATATTTAATAAAATAAGTAGAAATCCACTAAAAGTTTTGTTTGGTTATCTTGCAATCCCGAGATAATCGTCTCCATGCTCCAAATCCATTTTAAAGCCATTTTTAAGGCATTTCGCGCATACATGAAATGAACACATTTTTCTCCAAAAACTATAACAGATGCAAGCTTGTCCTGTTTGGTGGAGATGATATTTAATAAAATAAGTAGAAATCCACTAAAAGTTTTGTTTGGTTATCTTGCAATCCCGAGATAATCGTCTCCATGCTCCAAATCCATTTTAAAGCCATTTTTAAGGCATTTCGCGCATACATGAAATGAACACATTTTTCTCCAAAACTATAACAGATGCAAGCTTGTCCTGTTTGGTGGAGATGATATTTAATAAAATAAGTAGAAATCCACTAAAAGTTTTGTTTGGTTATCTTGCAATCCCGAGATAATCGTCTCCATGCTCCAAATCCATTTTAAAGCCATTTTTAAGGCATTTCGCGCATACATGAAATGAACACATTTTTCTCCAAAACTATAACAGATGCAAGCTTGTCCTGTTTGGTGGAGATGATATTTAATAAAATAAGTAGAAATCCACTAAAAGTTTTGTTTGGTTATCTTGCAATCCCGAGATAATCGTCTCCATGCTCCAAATCCATTTTAAAGCCATTTTTAAGGCATTTCGCGCATACATGAAATGAACACATTTTTCTCCAAAACTATAACAGATGCAAGCTTGTCCTGTTTGGTGGAGATGATATTTAATAAAATAAGTAGAAATCCACTAAAAGTTTTGTTTGGTTATCTTGCAATCCCGAGATAATCGTCTCCATGCTCCAAATCCATTTTAAAGCCATTTTTAAGGCATTTCGCGCATACATGAAATGAACACATTTTTCTCCAAAACTATAACAGATGCAAGCTTGTCCTGTTTGGTGGAGATGATATTTAATAAAATAAGTAGAAATCCACTAAAAGTTTTGTTTGGTTATCTTGCAATCCCGAGATAATCGTCTCCATGCTCCAAATCCATTTTAAAGCCATTTTTAAGGCATTTCGTGCATACATGAAATGAACACATTTTTCTCCAAAACTATAACAGATTCAAGCTTGTCCTGTTTGGTGGAGATGATATTTAATAAAATAAGTAGAAATCCACTAAAAGTTTTGTTTGGTTATCTTGCAATCCCGAGATAATCGTCTCCATGCTCCAAATCCATTTTAAAGCCATTTTTAAGGCATTTCGCGCATACATGAAATGAACACATTTTCTCCAAAACTATAACAGATGCAAGCTTGTCCTGTTTGGTGGAGATGATATTTAATAAAATAAGTAGAAATCCACTAAAAGTTTTGTTTGGTTATCTTGCAATCCCGAGATAATCGTCTCCATGCTCCAAATCCATTTTAAAGCCATTTTTAAGGCATTTCGCGCATACATGAAATGAACACATTTTTCTCCAAAACTATAACAGATGCAAGCTTGTCCTGTTTGGTGGAGATGATATTTAATAAAATAAGTAGAAATCCACTAAAAGTTTTGTTTG